>NW_024884475.1:37105194-37143944 GCF_019232065.1 Centrocercus urophasianus | reverse complement strand
GGAAAGGAAAGGAAAGGAAAGGAAAGGAAAGGAAAGGAAAGGAAAGGAAAGGAAAGGAAAGGAAAGGAAAGGAAAGGAAAGGAAAGGAAAGGAAAGGAAAAAACTGTCTCTGAATTTATTACCATCAGAGAAGGAGACTGCGTACAGGATGATGCACTTTAGCTCTGGCAAAGATACCTAGATGGAAAGAGGCAAAATCTAGTGACTCACTCTGAAGCAGAGGCTGGACTTTGTCTGTTTGCCCTGATTTTGTTGGCTTTTCTCTGTTTTAAAGCCTCTTGATGGAAGACGTCAAATGCTTTTGGCTTTGTGGGAGCTGAGGATATTTAGTTCCCAGAAGACAGACTCTGTAATTACCATCGTTTCTGTGATCAGTATATTGATCTGCAGTGAAATGGCACTACATCACCATACCTGAGTGTTCCTTTCACCTTTGAGATAAAGACTTAGAGAGCTTATTTTTATGTGAGATTATTGCCTTCATTTTTTTAAAAAATTTTTTTTATTTGTTTTATGCAAACCATTAAAAATATGAATGAACTAGCAAATATTTCAAGAGTGGATCATTTTTATTTACTAGGGAAATATGGTCTACTATCAGAAATAAATAAATCAAGCAGAGTAGAGCCCAAATTCCTTATTAAAAAATAAATAAATAAATAAAAAATAAAGGAAAATTACAAGCATGAGAATGACAACTAATTTAGAGTTTTGTACAATTTTTTGCTTACCTTCTTAATGCAATTAACAGAGGCTATTACAAGGCACCTATATGGCTTGGTGTATATTAAACTAGAAGAGATAAATTCTCTTTTCGTATGACCAAAAAATTCATACAACCAAATAGACGTAAGAACGGGCTGTGTTTTTCCTTATGAAGCACATTGGTTTGAATTCTGCACCTAGCTTCTTTATATGCTGCATTCATTTGCTTTTTGCTCTGGGCAGATAAGCTGAGAACTATTAATATGCATTTCCATGTATTGATATGTTAATATGCAATGGTTAAATGCAGATAGATAAGGAGGTAGAATGAAATAAAACGTCCTCTATCCATCCAGATTTTCAACTATGTTCAGGTTTTCACTTTCTTTTTGAAGCACTTTGCTAAGAATTTGACTTTCCAAAATGATAACAAATAGTCCCTCAAGAAAAGCCAAGTAGAATAGGAAAGAAACCCCCACTTACATTCATGTTGGTCCCAGTGTCTTTTGTGTGATCACAGCCATCACAGGCTTCCTTTCTGAAGTCAGATCAAGCCATGATGTTATTACCCTACTGGGTGCTGTCTGCATTTTTTAAGTTAACTCCTTTGAATAACTGCTTTTCAACAGCATCATTTTACCACTGCTTCTCTGTGAGGTGCATGCTGTTGCTGCAAACCAGTCTACTTGCTTACCAAAATTCTCCTGTGACTTTTTGAATATATATAAACTAAACACTGCAGGCTGTCAATATACATCTTTGGAGGAAAGGAGGGAGAAAAGTTAAAGTGTTGCAGGTTTTTCCTTTTTTAGGAAAATTATGTGCTTACAACCAATTAGCATCAGTTGCAATTAGAATAAAAATAGAAGTCATATAATGGCAAGAAACAGACTATGTCAATAGAAGTCTGTTAGCAAAGATATGCTCCAGCTTTTTAGGACTCTGTCACCTGAGGCAATCAAGAGCAAGCATAAACTTTCCTATGCTGCCTATAAATGTGAAGGCAAAACAGAGATTTCAGGCTCCTTTACAAATAATTATTAAAATGCCTAAAACCTAAACAACAGGATATCTACTACTCTGGACTTGAGTTTGTCTGGAAGAGTCCAAGATTTCCATCACAGTCTGTCAGAGGACTGTGTGCAATGCTTCCCTCTCTGACCATTCACATTTGGAGCTACGCCCCTTCTGGGTCCTCCCTCAGTTGACATTTTTGTGGTTTGGGCCCAAAGACAGGGAATTAAGAGGATTCTCTCCCAGGATTTTTCATAATTCACAGTTAATATATACATTTTTATTCTTTTTTTGAGAAAAAATAGATTTTGTTTCCTACATACACAGGCCAAAGTTGTGCCTTGGTCTCCTGTAGGTTTGTTGCTCCATGACCCACTGGGTCATTGAGTAAAAGTCTGGTCTTGCTTTTGTGTTCTTTGTTGCATCACAGTTTAAATTTTTCTTGGCCAAAAGTATTTCCAGACACAAATGTTGACTGCATTCTGCTTAAGTCTGTGAATAGTTTGGGGGTGAAAATAAACTGCAGTTTTTGGCAAACAGTTTATTTGCTTCCAAGAATTTATTGGCTCTGCATAGAGCAACACTACAGACTCAGAGCACTAAAGCTGTCTCCTGAAGCTAGAGTGGGTTTGTTGGGCAAAGGCCAGTGAACTGTGTAAGCAGTATGGTGTTACTAATCTCTGAGCCTCAAGTAGGTATTAAGAGTTCAACCCGCAGGAGCTGTGAGCTTTTCCCTGTTCATATGCCAAGGTCAGACCTGCTTGCCTCCAGAAACAATACACAGAAAATGCAGGATTTTCCCAGGCTCAGGAAAACTCACCAGAATCAATTAAAGATATACATTTTAAATGCGCTGCTTAGTTAGATGTGCAGACTTGTGGTATAGCAACACTAATTTAATGCTGATTACTCTTGCTAAGAATGACTTCGATTTTTTTTTTATTTTTTTTTTTAGTGAGATAATCTAACTTAGAAAAAAAGAAATAAAGGATTCTAAATGAAGTTATCTACTTGGGGTTCCACACAGTTTAACCTGTACAGATACGTTTTTATTCAGATGAACTCTCAGGAGTTCAAATCTTGCTAAGAAGGCTATACTTAGAGTTTTGGGGAACTCACCAGTTTTGAGTAAAAGATATATTTGTATGTGACCTCAATATACAAAGATGTGAACTCAAGTTTCAGCATATTTAATATTACTAAGCTGCTCTGACATACTGTCCTGTATGTATCATTTCCGTAATGCTATTGCTATGCTGTAATATTATTGCTGATGTTCAAAAACAGAAATGTGTATATAGTGACACAATGTAAGCAAACACAAGACCCATGGACCTCCAGAGAAAGTCCAAAAGAGGAGAAATCCTCTCCTTTCTAACAGTTAAAAATGTTTCCTCAAACAGACTTTGCGGGCCTTTTGTCTCCTGCTCTCAGCAATCATATTTCTGTGCAAGCAGTAAGTTTGACACAGACGGCAGAGTAAGAAAGAAAGAAATATAGGCAAAGCACATCACAAAGAAAAGATAATTCAATTTTTATTTTTTTTTTTAAGCAACTCAAATGAGATCCACCAAATAAAGCTTATGGAGGTTGAGATCACTGTTCTGTGCTTCTGTTTATCAGAAAGGAGAAATAATATTGCATTATTTTTATAACTAAATACTATAAAAGAGAAGCTTCTGCTGTAACTTTGTTTTTTTCCTGTAATGGCTATTGTACTATTCCATTCACTTCAATCCTCCAGGAAAGGACAGGAGAGGAGAGGAGAGGAGAGGAGAGGAGAGGAGAGGAGAGGAGAAGAATACTTAGAAATATCTAAATACATATAAAGAAAAATCCATATTTCTAAAAGAAAAAAAGGGGCAATATTGTACTTTTTCAGAAAAATGTGCTAATGACTCATGGTGTGGATTGTGCAACTGTATATTTTTCTCTTTTTAATAGGTGCTCTTAATCTGCCTCCATCAATTTCCTACAGTAGGAACAATCTAGGAAATGTCAGGTGTACATGTGTAGTGAATCTATCACTTCAAGGTTACAATAGTTTTTTGAAACAGCCTTTGTATTGGTTAATTAGATTGAATGTAGCATGATAATGAGGTCACAAAAACTCATTTTATGACCTGTGTTATAAATAGATAATAATTAATGTATAATTAATCTCCACATTCATCAGAGGCATTGCATCTGAGCAGTATAGTAGAACAAAATTAGAAAACATTGTATTCCATGCTATATGCAATTGTTGATTAAACAGCTACTGTATCTTAATGATTTCCAAATTGTCAAACAAAGTAACTATGAAGGTAATCAAATAACAATGATTTGTTTAGTGTTAGAGCTTGCTCAGTAGTAATGTGAATGTGTCTGATGACTACAAGATAAAATATCAAGGAGCTGCTTAAACACAATGCAGACCCACCAAGACATCCTAAAATAGCATTTTTTGTTTACAAGCAAGAAATCTTACTTCTGCTAAACTTTGGATTTCCTGACGGGGAAAAAAATATACTTCTTCTAATATAAGCAATGATTTAATATCACATAGGCTTTTATATAGATCTTCAGAGTCACTAGGAAGATTTCTTAATGACCTAACTTATAAATGTGCTGTAAGAGTGAAGTAAAATACTTCTGGATCCATGGGTTTGAATACTATCTCTCCTTTCCCCACCCTGCAGTGAATAACGGCTCGCACAAGCTCGTAGTCCATAGATCAGATAGATGCAAAGCCTTCCTAACACAGATACACAAACTGAGGCTCTTTTTTTCCTTTCCACTTCTGTTCTTATCTGCAAAGTATTTTGTCAAGCTTTGGTGACAAATTTAGGAAAATAGATTCCTCTGTTTTTCTCTTCTCTTTACCTTTAATTCCTCCTCCCTCAGCACAGCACAAATATTAGCAGAGCCTAATAGCCAGATCAACTGCAAGCTCTGGAAGTGTGGATTTAAAATATTAGATAAATTCAGCAAAATGACTTCAAATGTAGTACATCTTGGACAATATTACTAATGAAGAAAATGACATGCTTTGTTGCTTCACAGATCAGAAGATAAGTTGTAATGAAAAGCAATATAATAGAGTTTGATAGGAAGAGCTAACAAGCAGCAAACTTGTTATGAGTTGTTATAATATTCACAAGTGGCCATCTTATTCCGGCTAATCAGAGATGACTGAAATGGATTAGCTGCTGTTATATTTTTTTTAGGCACCATAGAGGTCAGTACAGCCACTGGAACTGGAGTTGTGGTGATGAGGAGCAGAGCTCCCTGGAGATTCTTGAAAGCGAACAGCTCAAGGAAAGACAGTGATAGAACTAGCAGCTTCTAAGCAGATCACACTGATTTTTGTTCTTCTCTGCTCTTGTAATGATGTGCAACCAGGACGGTCTTTTGTTCTTGTGTTCCTCTTGGCTTCCCCATTTCTCTCATGATGAAACGAGAAAGGAAGGGATTTTGGCAGACATCAGCTTGGGAGTCTGCAGATGCTACCCAGGTGACAGTCTTCTTAGATCTTAAGTACAGTCCCAGCAAATCTGCCTACAAAGTGTAGCTGCACAGTCAAGTTCTCCATTTCCAATTGCTCTGATTCCAGCTCACTCACATACTTTGAGAAATCAACTCTCAAATCATCGTACTTCAAGTAATCACTTTTGTATGGCCATAAGTGAATATTCAAAAAAATGTTCAGTATGTTGAGACTTGTTCAATTCTAGCAAACAGTTGTAAAAATAGTGCTTCATTGGTTCTAAATGATTTCCAGATCAAAATTGCTTGAAATTAAAGCCTCAATCTGCAAACATTTGTAAGTAGCAACCTTTTCATGTCAATAGTTTTACTGAATTCATGTTAGGAACTGAGAAAATGAAACCGTGCCCCCTCATTGCATACTCAAGCTAGGACTCTGACTGTGTTCTGTACCGCATTATACAAATTACAGAACTGGATTTTCATTAGCACCAGGGCTAATCAGAGATGTTTGATCCAAACCGTTTTGACAGAATATTGGCCTCTTGACAAAATTAATATTTTTACGAGAAGACTTTCCAAAGAAAGAGCCAATTTTTATTTTATTTTTCTAAAAGGAATTGCTCTCCTTTCTTTTTCCCTCCCACAGTTTTAGACACACACATGCATATACACCAGGGATTCTGAGATGCTACCAGAAATTCCTAGTGCTGTTTGTGTGGAGGTCCCTGTACTACACCACATCTTCTGTGTGGAACTGATCCTTCAAATTAGAGAGCAGATGAGGATGCTTCACGGGAAACAACATCCAGGCAGAAATCCAGGGATTAAAAAAATAAAAGAAGTAACAGATTCCTGTTCTTCAATTTCCATTAAATACTGCTACAGCTTTCTGATTTCACTTCTTTGATAATTGAAAGTATTTGAATCTCTGAGAAGCTGAATATTTCTTTGAAAAATGTTCCCCGAGTTCTGGATTAGGTATCATGCAGTGTTTTTTTGTAATTGGTAAATCATAAGAAAAAGAACTTACTGAAGCATAGCTATTGCCTTGGAAAACAGAATTAAAATAAATACTTTTAAATAGTGCCAAGTTCTCTGATCTCTTACATAGAAAACTGAAAACATAAAGCAAAAAACTGAAAATGCTGGGACTACAATCAGGAGTAATATTGAAAGGGTCTTTCCAGCTAATGTCAAACATGTTTTTAAAAATCCCTTTTTAACATCTACTGCAATCATTATGATTATCCTTTGGATTTGAATAGAAATTAAAATGAAAGACCAATACTAATAATAAAATGCAAGATCAAGACATCTCTAGAAGTCAGACTTGTGTCTGATCTGTTTATCTGGCAGAAGCAGACATCACAGCAATCATGCAAAAACTTGAGTTCATTATTTAAAATTGAAAAGAAAAATAAGCAGCTAACACTAGGGAGCTCTTTGTATATGTAACAAAATCAATCATTTCACAATCACTCGTGAGAAACATTCAATTTTACATTGTGGTATGTTTTGGACAACTTCCTTTACAGCTCGTCCAGTCAGCGTGAGGGCCTCAAGCACAGGCACCTGCTTCCGCCATTTTGTGCCCTGCCAGGAGGAGGCGCCCTGGGATCCTTCCCACCCATCCCAGTTTTTCTTTCTCCAAGGAATGCAAGTCAAGGCTTAATACATTTGGGTAAGTCTTTCATTACCTTATCCCTTTGCTGTTACCTCTGCCAAGTGACAGGAAAGATAACTTTTCACACAAGAGGAACTTTTGGCACGGAGGCGCATTTCACATTGACAAGGTGTGTTCTGAGGTGCATTGCCCAAATGCTCCTTGAACTCCGGCAGCCATGGGCAGCTTGTTCCACGCCCATCACCTGCTGATGCAGAACCTCTCCTAATTCCCACCTGACCCTCCCCTGACACAGCTCCATACGTTTTACTTGGTTATGTTGCAGAGCTCAGTGCTGCCCCTCTGCACCCTGTACAGAGCTGCAGCCACCACAAGGCCTTCCCTCAGCCGGCTGTGCTCTGGGATGAACAAACCCAGGGACCTCAGCCACATCTTATAGATCTTGTCCTCCAGACACTTCTCCATCTTCATGACCCTCCTTTGGATGCTCTCTAATAGCTTCATGTCCTTCTTATATTTGGTGCCCCAACTGCACATAGTGCTTGAGATGAGATCACAACACCACAGAGCAGAGTGGAACAGTTCCTCCCCTCAGTCAGCTGTTCATTGGGCTCCTGCTGCTAGCTCAGTGTTGACTAATTTATCCAATTTCTTTGAACGCTAACAAGATCTTCAGAAGATTTTACACAATTGCAGTTATCACTCTCATGGTGTGTCTTACAGTACGGAGGGTATAAAAAAAGTATACATCACATTGTATACTGACATTCTGCTTTTCACACAGATAAAACTTGTATTTGAAGGAAAGTACTAAACTTGAATGTTGATTAGGATTATTTCTGTACATTTCTGCTGTACACTTCTGTGTGTCCTGATGATTTTCTTGCATTTTCTGTAGGCAAAGGATTAAAAAAAAAAAAAAAAAAAAAAAAAAAAAAAAAAAAGAAACCACCTCTTTGAGCTTCCTGGTTAATAAGTGTTAGGCATGTGACATATTCTTAATACTCCTTTAAGAGTCCTCTGCATACACATAAAACTCACTGTTGCTTTTATCAAGAATTACTGCAAGGATGTTTTTTAAGACCGTGTTTGTGCTTCATGGCTGGAGGCTCCCTTATACAAAGAGCAGTGCATACTTGGAAAACATCCCAGCATAGAGCTTGCATGGTCCCTGCCCACGATGGAGGAGCCTAGGTGATGAGCAAGGTCAGGATGAGAAATAAAGAGATCATGGCACCTGTGGGTGAGCTCAGAAATTTTATGGGGCCAGCAGGAAAAAAATGTGGGAGAACCTTGCCCTGAAGGAACCCTTTCTGACTGCCTTGTCCCCTAGCTAGGTCAGGACCTGTCTCTCCAAATGGCGCAATATGAAAGCAGTATTATGCAAGCAGTGCTGTCTGGTACTTCATGCCAGTGACCAGGAACCAGAGGTTATAGGGTCAGTGGCCTTTCAGGATAATGCTCTGGGCCAGTAGCAGCACATTAGAGATAAGCCTGGTCTGCTCTTGGCTGTATTTTTTTAAATTCAATTACCTAGTGGAAAAGCTACCCTCAAAAATACAAATTAATATTGCAGGCGTACACAGATTTGGACAAATGCTTATGTACATGCAGCCAGGCTTGTCACTAACACTAATGCTGTTAGATATTTTGAACGTGATGACTTCCTCCTTGAAGGTTTTAACCAGGAAATTTGTTTCCTGAAGCACTAGTCATTCATCTGATGAAAGTAAGTTTCCCTTGGAGGTCTAAAGTTTAATCATCTTACAAATAACAGCTTCTGAATTCAAGAAAGAAAAAGAAAAAAGCAACAGACCAAACTTTTATGAAAGAGCTGGGGAAAAAGACAAATTCAGAGAGCCTGAGTATTGATATCATTGTCTAGAAAGCCTTTTTATTGTCCTGACTCTATGTAAGGACAAGTCCCAGGATGACATTTTCCCTTTTTCACATTGTGATTTTTGTGCTGCAGCCCTGGGATGCTGAAGCTGGACAATCAAAGAGCAGAGGCTGTGAATGCTGCAGAGATGGGACAGACTGGAATTTAACTACTAATGCAGGTATTTCTCTCCCTGACAAAAAAAAAAAGTGACACAACTATCACTAAATAGTAGATATACAAACAGGAAAAAGGCTTATTTGCTCTTCTTCAACAGTTTTTTTTTTTTTTTTTTTTTTTTTTTTTTTTTTTTTTTTTTTTTTTACTGTAGGTTTTCTGGAAAGGCCTTCATATTCTGCCATTTTCCTATGGTAGATAATGTTTCTAATGCCATTTAGTTCATTACCCAGGAGTCTGTAGAGTAAAACACAATTTTCATACTTGGATTCCAACCATACCTGCCATGCATAACAAAAACCATGCAGTCATGTCACAAAACCAAATCAAATTCCTTTTGAGATGTGTTTGATAGATGGCTGAATCTGCAGGGTTTCTAATTAGTTTAAAATGAAAAGGCAAAAGAAAGAGAAAAAAATTCTCCCTCTGGATATTTGGTCTCAGTGTTACAACACCTTCTGGAAAGGAGGATTGCCTGTTTCTTTAAATAGAGCATTACTTGTTAGCCATGTGTACTGCACAATTAGGCATGAGACAATTGCTCCACTGTCTGTAGACCCAGGAGGAACGCATGCACACAGATGCATTCTGTTCTGCTAACAGGCTGGTGAGCAGCATCCTGCAGCTGCTCTATGCCTCCCCACTCCTGGCTGGCAGATTTTAAGGGCTAATGTTGCTTGGTGGGCTCAGCAGGGACAAAGCCACAGATCCAGAGCTGGAGCCTCATCCCAAGTGAGGAGATATCAGCAATGATGGTCTCATTCCCTACTGTTTACTTACCAATATGCCAACAACCTAAGGGCCTTTCTAGATTAATCTGATGGTGCAAATATGTACTCCTCCCGAGAGAATCATAGAATCATAGAATGGTTTGGGTTCAAAGAAGTACTGGTCTATTGGTTTATTAATTATTATGACTCTCTATGTTGCCATTTGGTGTTTTGCCCTGGAAGCGGCACCCTGCTGTGAGGAAGGTACTCGTGGGGGCAGAACCACTCTGACATCTGCATGGTGGAGCAGTAATATTGCACTGGGTGCTTAACGCTTTTAGCTTCCACATGGGTCAAAGGAATCGAGGCTTGCTCAGCATTTCAGAGGAGCATGCACTAATCATGATGCAGTCAGCAAAAAGATTAAGAGGCTGTCATGTTACCTCACAGGAAATCATTAGCCACTATGTTTTATAAATTAATGATAACATATAGTACTCTCTCATCTCATACCTGCTTCTCCACTAAATATAATACAAGTTTGTAACAGAGAACATGAATATTCCAGCACCTCTGAAATCTGCATGGAAGATGTGTACACTTCTGTTTCTCTGTCCTCAACTTGCCTATTGCTGGGCACTCAGCCAGCATGAGAGCTTACAAAATTGGTAATGACCATATGAAGACATTTGCGACTCAAGGCCAGGAAGAATTCCCATGTGCATTTCTAGTATCTGCTTATGGCTAGGGACTGCCTTCTGCCAGATCTTAATCCAAATCTAACTGAAGTCAATCAAATTATGGCTTCTGCTTTCCCTGGTATTCAGAGAGGTCCCTAAGTCATCTGAATGCATAAAAGTATCACCACTGCAAATGTTTTAGAGAAGGGCTCATATTACTTGCCATACCTGCAAGGCTTGTTATACATCTGGGCTGGTTGAAGGATGATGTATCAGTAAATACTTGTTTTAAATATACCTGTTATTCTTCCCTTATTTCAGGGTTTTTATATAAAGTAAGGTTAGCTATTAAAACTACATCATGTAAGAAACATAAATTTTGTGAAAGTGGTTGTTGTGTGTGTGATTAGGCAAGATAAATAAGTCCCAGGACTCCTACTGCCTTAACAAGGGATCTTAAGATTATAGTGGCACAGTTAATTTTGGATACAAAGCTTCTGATTTCTAAATAAATAGTTCTAAGTAAATAAGTTCAGGATTTCACTGGTCATTCATTCTGATCTGCAGTTAGATTTAATATATAAATTAAGATTTGAATGTTCATCAGGCCTGTTGGGAAGGAAAATATTTGAGTAAAATTTCTTCAGGTCCTCCATTTAGACTCTCCCAAACTGATTCAATTGATATCTAGATCTGTGAGTGTTTTTATGCCTCATGCCCACAGGTAAAACTCTAACACAAGCTATACAAAATGATTAACTTTATATTAAGAAACAAAAACAAATACCAACTTACCTACTTACAAAGAGACTTACCTATGGTTACATTTTCCTCTTGCCGTCTGTTTGTTATTGCCTTTATTGGAAAACCTACAAGAATATGAGTGCATTTTGTAGCCATTTTGTCAATGATAAGTATTGTATTTACAGTAAAGAAAGCAGTAACAGATCTGGCAAAAATGTCTTCATTCACAGCTACTGCTCACAGAGGCTTTTCTGAACCTTATCTGCAACTGCTGAAATTTTACAGTGGCATGGACACCTTCTCAATAAGATATCTACAGCCTCATCTGGAGAACTCTGGGAAGGAACAGCTCACACTCAGCTGTAGCTTATTTATCCCCAAGTTCTCCACTTCTGTAAAGGAAGGGAGCACAAAACAGACAGAAAAGAGGAAACATTTTCACCAACTCCTGTTTGTCCGTTCTTGGCCTCTCTCTGCGTTAACCCATCAGCTTAACTTTAAAACACATATATTGGAAGAATGCTTTGTTAAGTTACTTGGTACTTGAATTACTGGTTACTATCATAGTACCAAACCAGACATTTCCAGAGTGATAAATTAAAAATATTACGAGAACACAAGCAGAATCACTAATAGTGTATATATCATTAACTTGAGCTGATAAAATATTAACAGCTTAATTCCTACCAAATACATTAGATACCTCTTCCAGTAGTATGCTAATGTTTGAAGATTATCCATCAGGAACTGACAGTAGTTTAACTTTGGTTTAATCAGTATAGCATTTATGCAGTTTGGACATGCATAAAGAAGCAAACAATTCAAGCAAAAGACAAAGTTTTAGAAATTGCATTATTTTATACTTTCATAGATTATTAGAATTTGTGACCTTTTAGCTCAAACATTTTCAGCCCCTCCAAATGACCAAGTTTCAGAATGTCTAAGGATGAGGAGTAATGCACCAAGGCATGGAGTGCTTGGAAAGAATTTTGACAACTGAGTTTGAGATACAGCAAAGAAAATGTGCAACCCTATTGAGTTTCCATATTTTTTGTTATGATTTATCTTTAAGAAATGTTCCATTATGGCCCACTGGATGGCTCTGCAATCATTCAGTCATGGAGAGAGGTTGAATGGCACCAGTGTAAATCAGGAGTAATTCTACTTTTGTGAGTAGAATTACTGAGGTGCTGAATTTATGAGCATCTGACTGAATGAGCATCCTTTTAGATTCCTCGTACTCATCTTTGATCAAATTCAGTGGCACCTCCCCAGACAACTCACAGTGCCTACAGGTGAAGTTTCTCTTTGTTTTTATTTGGGATTTTCTCCTCTTCCTAAAGAGATCAGGAAGAGAGGAGGAAGAAAATAGGGAGAATAGGGTTTTTTTCAGACTTTGTCTCCTGAAAACAAAAGGAGCTAAAGGACTAAGATTTTATATCCACATCATTTGGAGGTACAAAACATCAATAGATTTTCTTTTGGAAAAAGTTACTGCAGAGTTAAAAATTGCCCATCAACTTCCAAGTGTAGGCAGGATAGAACAAAATCTGTGATGTCTTCTCCCCAGCTCTTGGCCAGGTGTGGACATTAATAAGAACTTCTAGGCTTAGAAAGCTCAGAAAAAACTTGGCTTTCTTGAAAATATCCAATGAAAGAAAGAGAGTTATAAGATGTTTTATCACGACAACATGAGACTTCCTTGTGACTACTTCTTCAAAAAGTCTTAACAGGAGAGAAATTATCCACGCACAGATAATTTTATAAAAGTCATGTAGGTGTCAGAAAAATTCTACCAAGATCCTCATTTTCCATACTCAGTGCCATGATGTTTTCAGCCACAGGACAAAACATTCTGTCTTGGCAAAGTTTAATTAATAAAAATTTTAAACCAGATTCTGTGGCATCTCCTAACTGCGCTTCTCCTTCAGGATAGATCTTTACTATACTTTTGTACTGAGAAAAGCCTATTTTGCTTTTATAGACTAGAAATTCCATAGGAAAACTCTCCATTCTTTGTAGATCTTTGAATAGTTGACTCGTATATTTAATCTGTCAGTGGCACTTCCAATCTTTTTTGAAACCTGTGATCTGGGACAAATTTGTTAGCCATGTTATTCCCCTTCTGAAGGGAATTTGTATTCTCTTAAGGATAAAAATACAGCTTGATACTGCTGTGGGAAATTCTGCCTGCCTGGAAATGTATTCACACTTGCATGCGCTTTGTGTGCCATCAGCTCTCAGTAGCTGGACTGAGGTGAGGAATTAAACTGGAGCACTTTGGGAAAATGTATTCTTATACAGCACAGGAAAAACTGATGAGGTGTATATGCCACATCTTGTGTAGGCTGGTGAAAGCAAAGCCAACATTTATCTCACTGATATCCTCAAATCAACAAAAGTGCATTTATCAGGGAGAATACAGAAAGTAGTATTAATCATTCAACTGAGTTACCATCCACTCTGTCTGAATTTCTCAGACAGGCTCAAAAGAGAGAGATAAAAAAAAGAAAACCAGTGAATTCCACAGTCATGGGCCAACAGTAAAGGAATGCATTAACGTTAACCTCTCCAAGAAGTGTGCCAAGGCAGCGTTCCATCCTTGATTGGTAGAACACATTCCCACCTGTTTAGGCTTACAGAGATTATATTCTACCTAATGGACATGGTAGGTCCCTTGTTGTTTTTTGGGATTCTGACACCTGGTTCTTTTTATCAGGAATATCACCAAGTAAATATTTCTATTCCTGAAGTCAAATTTAGTTTGTATTTTCCTGTAGACACTGAGAATCTGATGGGCAATCGTTCTTGCCCCACAGGTGAGCTATACACACAGCTCAATTCAACCATGTAATTAATGGCCTCAACTTAAAAGCTGTATTTCATTTGATTTATAGCACATGACACTCGTTTTCAGCCCTGCTTGTTAATTAGTCCTATTAGTAGCCCTTTTTTCCTTCATTCCTTTCATTAGCTACATACAAGAGTTTCCTGATTTTTGAGGGCAAGGGGACAAAATAAAAGCTTCGCAAAATTATCTACAGGTTAATTGTCAGCTTGCCCAACCAGCAGGGTCAGAGCTATGCCAGTAGCCTCAGGTGCCACAGTCATGTTTCAATCCAGGGCTGTGACACATCACTGTGGGGTGATGTAGTTGCAAGGAAGAGGCTAAGAAAGGAAACCTGGGGATCCGGGATTTCCTGCATCAGAGCCTTCTCTCCTCTTGTCCAGTAGGCACTTAGCAGGAGCATTCTGTGAGCTCCCAGCCCTCTTCCTCCTCTGAAAGTAGCAAAAAAGGGCTTGAGGGGAAAAAGTATCTTCAGCAGGGTGAAACTCTAAGGCTATGTCTGAACAGACTCTCCTTGCTGGTAAGTGGCGATAGAGCACTTAGAGGCTGCCTAATTGTCACAGATAGATCAGAAAGCCTCTCTGAAAACTGTGTCAGCCCCATTTAATTATTTTGCTTCACACTCCAGTGCCTTTAACACAACAGTGCTTGCAAGGTCCTCTCTGTGCCCATGGCTGCCTGGGAGAAGAGTAGCTGATTTAGAGGTTGGAGGGGATCTAAAGCAAAGATTCATTATGGTTTCCAAGGAAAGCAAAATGAAATGTAACAGGAACTGTTAAAAATTGCCCCAGTGATCAGCCTCATGATTAAGGAAATGGGCCAGAGAGAGACCAGAAGATGCATCATAAACCTTCTGGATTGCTGTGCAGAGATATCTTGCTGCTCACCACTTTCTGAAAGTGCAATTTGGATGCTAGAAAACACTGAGGTGCCACATTTTCTGGTATGGATAACAGCATAGATAAGTTGATATGCTTGGTCATATTTTCATTTTCTCTAGAGCTCTTCTGAGCTGTTACGCATGTAGCTTTTCGCAGAGGTGTACTGATAAGAAAGTGGCTTTTCTACATAAGTAAATAATGTCCCTGATTTTTTTTCACAGTTATGAAGTGCTGTACATGACCTTGTACTATAGATACAAACATAAAGGTAGTAGGAACCCAAACTCAAAAATCTATAAAATAACATTAGCCATGATTAACATTAGTTTTGCCAGGGATTCTGTTTTCCAAATTCTGTTCTCCATTTGCTAATAGCATTCTGAAATTATATGGCACGTTACTCAAACTGCTACTTACAGTAACAATAAAGCACGCTAACATTATACCATAGTAATTACTCTTGTTGCTACAACAACAACAAAAAAATACATGGAAAAAGAAGCAGGTACTTGTCTACTCTACAGCTGTGTCTGTACAAATCAGCCATTCTGCTATCTGAAATGTTTCATGAGAGAAAAGAAATAAGGTTTGGTCTCTATACAATATAATTGAACCAAATACCATAGCTGAGTATCCTAGTCATTCTTTATGAACGCTATTCTTCTATTAAAAATTGTCATGAATGAGATACGACTCTTTTATGTTTTAATGCTTTAAAACATTAACAAAATTAGATATAAAGAATTAGTTTTCATCATAACTTTACATTTTCTTTAACTTAATGCTGTTTGCAATTTTGTTATCACATTTCAACATTACAGGTTTCCTCAGTTGGCGTCTTACAGAATTCTCTTTTCATATGTGAATTTTCAAAAAACTTTAATCTTATCATATGAAAAAATATGCTAAATGCAGCTAAAAAGCTGTTGCTTGTAGCTAACGTTTATGTGATATGCTAATGTAATATAGATGTTATGCATTATAATAATTACTTAATAAACATTTTACTTTTAGCTCCTAGTTTGTAGGAACCATAGATGTTACTGTAATTTTAAATCAAATGTAATGGTGCACTGTAAAGATTGACCTCCCTTACAGGTAAGTGCATTTATTATCTTGTCTACTGAAAGTGAAAAGTGAAAAAACAAAGGGAAGAGAATTCCATCAAAAACAGCAATAATAATTGCAGGGAGGGATCTGAGAGTATGATTTTGTGGAGCTGGTGAGAGCTGAGATATAACCCAGCAGTCAACCCAGCTCAGGAAAAATCTTTAATGGAGAAAATTTTGCCTCAATATCTAGAAACTTTTCATTGAGTTAAGTGATGTGTCTGATTAAGGTAGATTTCTGCCAGTGGGGCAAGGAGGGCTTAGCAGTTTTTCAGGAAAGAGGTGCATTGGTGGCTACAAAGTGCACAGGAGTCATTGCTTGCAAATAGGTCCACTCAGGATGTATCAGCTTAGCATGAAAGAGGCTTTAATACCTGCTTGTAAAACCCTGCTCTGTTCCTGGAGTAGTTCTATAAAGGAGATTTTTTTTATCTTGTAATAATTCATGGCTGACTTGAGTTAAAACATGAATGCTTTAGTGCTCAGAAATGGAAAAACCAAATATTTAGAAAGACTGGAGAACATCTAAGAAATACACACCCCTTCCTCCATCTGTCATTGTAGCACCCTCATGGGAGCATCCACCAGTCAGCCTCATGACAACTGCAGCCACACAGGGGCTGCCTTATGGGATACAGCTCAATTCTGCCCCTTCAAGAATTGCGCGGCTACCACAGAAAGTGGCACATGGCTGTGTCTGAGTAGGAACTTGGCAGAGCCTGTTTGCTCCTCCAGGCAAAGGATTAGAATGCTCCCAGGCATTTCTGGATTTTTTGGGGTCTGCACTGCTTACGGTCAGCCCTGAGAAATTCTTGGCAGCTGCAAAGGGCAAATCATGAGCTGAGACATGCACATGTGTCCAGAAACAACTGGGTCTGACCCCTCACTGTACCAGGATTGCACTGTCAGCACACGTGTATGTGTACTAGAGAGAGACTGAGGAGAGACAAAAATAAAGAGAAAAGAAATCTAGTCTGTTGCATCACTTCACAAGCATGATTTAGTTGGTGGTATGTGAAATCATTGGATTTCTGCTTTATAGAAAGAATTGTTGTTGGTGCCAGCTTATCTCATACCTCAGTCTGTGGGAAGATCACATTAGATGCAGAACAGTAATGAATAAAGAAGGCTATTGGTTATTTCCCAGTTGTTCCCAGGCTTCCCAGTTGTGACAGCCTCAACACCATCAGTACTTCAGAGAAATGTATAAAGGAGAGGCAGAGGAGTGGGGGTGAGGCGAAAATAACCAATAAAATCTGATTGATTTTTTTATATATATATATTTATATTTATATTTTTATATATAAAGCGCCTATCACCTGATTGATAAACATTCTTTGGAACCATTTTGATGGCAGGGGTAAGAACAGGAGTCAGCCTGTCAGAACCTCAGCATTTCTGTTTCCAACCAATTGAAAAAAAAATTAAAATAAAAGCCACAAGACTTTGTTGCCAGCCTGGCATGCTGGTGTT
The DNA here is from genome assembly GCF_019232065.1 of Centrocercus urophasianus. Lineage (NCBI taxonomy): Eukaryota > Metazoa > Chordata > Aves > Galliformes > Phasianidae > Centrocercus > Centrocercus urophasianus. The sequence continues at coordinate 37,126,629 of NW_024884475.1, read as the reverse complement.
TAATACTGCTACTCCATCAGGGTTGGAGGGAGACTTATTGTGAATGGCAACAGTTTGCACAGTTTTCAGCTGCTTCTACAGCTTACTTGTCTTGTCTCTTATTTGAGGTTTACTTATCCAGAAGGTGCCTTTACATTCCCACAGGCCTGAATTCTTTCGACTGCTATTTCTGCTGTGCTGGTTGGTTGTTACATGGCTTTAAAATATCTTCAGCTTTGAAAGAAGCAAAGGAGATGAAGAAAAAAAAAAAAAAAAAAAAAAAACTGTGAGAGGAAGGAAGGTCAAAGTACTTGACAAGAGTCTTTAAAATGGTGTCTTCTGAATAAATACGTTGTTTTCCAAAAGTACCAGGCCTTGGAATATGCGCACTGTAGGAAATCTCTAACACCAAGGAGCCAATCAAAAGCACTACAGTACTCTGCCACAAGGATAGAAAACATCCATCCTAGAATCATTTCAGGACCAAATCCTTCCCCTCTAAGTCAGTAAACACTCAGGGCTTGTGAGACTGTATATGGAAGTTGAGAGCAGGTTTTGGACAGGCTTGCAAGAATCTTAGTCATATTGTTATCCATGTGCTCAAAGAAGTGTTTATTATATGGGAAATGTATTTAAAGAAGAGGATAAAATGCTACAGGAAAAGTTTTCTTCTGTAAAAGAAGCACAACAGAGCAATTATTTTTGAGCTTAAAAGAATCATTACTTCAACTGAAGCAAGTGATAATATTTTAAATGCAAAGCTGTCCATATTGAACACTTTTCTCCTTCCTATGCCTGTTCTGAATTTCTTTCTTTAGTTTGCTGATGGCTATCAAGAACTTCACACAGATAAGTTGAGTGAGATGCTTTCTTCCTTACTGCCAGCCTTTGGAAACATTTGAAGTAATCCAGCACACACCCATCATTCCTGCTGGATTGACATCAGCAGTGCAAATACAGGCCTGCAGCATCACAGGAAGAGGTTATAGGGTGCTGATTACCTGGGAGAAACTTTCTTTCTATTGGAAACAACAGAAAAACAAAATCATTGGTGCTACAGTGAGTATTTAATGCTTGATACATGGTGCTGGTTGGGAAATAAAAAGGCAATTTTTGATTACAATCCCAGTTCTACACTTCCCAGTTGTGACAGCCTCAACACCAAAGCTTTTAATGATTCATAGGTGCCAAGATTAAAAAGGATTCACTGTGTGTCAGCATGTATGCAAACAGTGTCTCCTTGCACAGCAGGATATTCTTTCCATACTGTCAAGAAAGTGCCAAAGAGTGAAAGCAAACAGGCTCTATAAATCCTAACTCAAATAAAGACAGTTTCAATTGACAATTGAGTTTCCCAAGTGACAATTCTGTGACCATTATAACGTGGCTGTTACAGAATATTCTTCATTTTAATGAAGCTCCCTGTGACTCCCTATGCTGAAGAGAGATGCATTTTCCATTTGCACTAAACAAATACTGTTACTGCAACATGTCCTGTGACCTGTGCAGAGCTATGATATGGACTTCACTAGGCACAGACAGCCTATCCTGAGCCTGATATAGGATGAACCATGTATAAAAAATCTCAGAACAGCTGAGTTTGGAAGGAATTTCTGGAGGTCATCTGGTCCATCACTGCTCATGGAAGGCCACCCAAAGCAAGGTGTCCAGGCCCACATCCAGGCAGCTTTGAAGATCTCCAAGGAGGAGATTCCACAGGCTCTCTAGGCAGCCTGTGCAATTACTCCATTAACCACACATCACAGAAGTGCTTCCTAGTGTTCAAAGAGAACATCCTTTGCTCCAATTTGTGCCCATTGCCTCTTGTCCTGGCGCAGGACACTGCTGAAAAAAGCCTAGATCTCTCTTCTTTGCATACTCCCTTCAGGTATTTATACACATTGAGAAGATAGCTCCTTATCTTCACCTCTCCCAGCCTCTCATCATAGGAGAGGTGCTCCATCACTTTGATCATCCTAGTGGTTCTCTGCTGGACTCTTTCCAGTATGTATATGTCTCCCCTATCATCTCCCATGTAATCTGTGTGATGATCTTTCTTATTATCCCTTGTAGCACTTATTTGATGTGGTCATATGTACACTGTATCTATCCTGGTCTCAGCTTTGTAGCCTTACTCCCACCTCTGCCAATGCAAAAGAGTTAAGACCAGCCTAAAATGCTGAAGTAGGTGCCTGCTAGGCCAGACATCAAATGAAAAAATGTGGTTGTGGTGCATGAGAATGGTTGCTCAACTGTTTTTAATGTATAATTCATTCACTTTTACAGGAGAATAAATGAAACAGACAGTATAAGCAGTCTTGGAAAGACTGAAAAATACAACTTTGAGACTTCTAGAGAAAAGATTTATGGGGTTTCAACGTTTTAGAGAGATAAAACAGCCCAGAGATCTGAGTTATGGCCAAAATTAAATGAACATAATGTTGCTTGTCTAGCCCCATGGAGAAAATTGTCCACACATAAAATCACCTTGACCAAATCCAAAGCAAGCCAGAACCTGCAGGAGAGAGGACACTAACAGTGCTTTGGTTAAGCCATGCTTTGGGTTTGCTGGTGAGCAGGGCAGAAGTGAACAGTGAGATGGCATAGGTAGACATGCTGGACATGTCATCTCTAACGTGTGTTGGAGACGAGGAATTGAGGGTTGAGACCAAGCTCAGCTTTCCATGCTTGTCTTCCCTTTCATTGAATGATTATGGTCCATGTTGTCCACAGATGCTGTCAGTCAAAATAACAGCTAGGGCTACCAGGATGCCAGCAGGTCAGCCCCTATCACTGCACCACACTATGCAGATGGCAGCTCACACAACTTCTAGAAAAGAGAGGAAAACCTTTTTTTTCCCTCAAATCTACTCCTTTATTTTTTTTCCATAGGATCAAGTTTTGATTTGGATTTACTGTAAAGCTAAACAGTATAGTCAGTAATAGATGGGAAAAGAAATTACAGCAGTACTTCTGCCATAATGTTTGCAAGTCATGGATGACCTCCTTCTTACTTTTCTTTGTCAAATAATGATACTGTGCTGTGGTGGGGTTTTTTTTAGTTAAAAATTTATACTATAATATTTTCTAAAATTTCCCAGAAATGTCTTTTTCAGTACACTCTCTGTAAATTTATATATATATAATCTGTGTTGACTGGAGAGCAAAAGCAAACATTAATTCCTCATTGCATTTCCTTTTCAGTCTCTCCCTATCCTATCTCAGACAAGATACCACTGTGAGTCACAATGCCTCCTTTAATGCTTCCACATGAGGAGAAAGGGGTCTTAATCCAAAAATGAGCATTTTCACCCCTCTGGACCCCATTTGTGATTGTGGAGAGAGATTTGGCAGGGAAACCTAGTATGTAGCTGTAGTTTGCAGTACATCACATCAGCCGCATCCAATATCTCATATCCCACATCCTGTACCCTACATCACATCCTGGTGCATCTTAGTGAGTTTATTGGGAGGTTTTCTACAATGAGGCCAGGTGGAGAGGTAATAGACTGCAGATGAAGCTGATCTTGGTGTTATGGCTGATATGGTTCTTGTGATGCCGTGGGGATTGGCTTTGCTTTTCCCAGCAGATCATGGCAATGAAAAAATGGTTAGAAGCTTTCATCTATTATTCCAGTAGTAGTAGGAAAGACAGACATACATATACCCAGCTAAGGCAACATAGTGGGGAGCATTAAGTGTGTGGCTAATTGTAATTACAATTACACAAGCCCATATAATAAAATCATTTCCCATTACCTTTTTTCTTGTCCAGTGGCATGCTGCAAAACTTGTGATTCTTCTTGTTCTTGGCACTAAGGTCTCTGCAGACAGGATAGGACAGTTCATATTGGATTTACACAGCTCTTTGTCCAAAGAAATGCTTTTCTACAGAATGGCTTTGGTAGTCTGGTTGAGTACAAAAAAAAATTCTGGTAAAATGTAGAAATAACTTCCTTTTTTAAAAAAAAAAAAAAAAAATTGTTGCACTATATCCTGAAATCCTGTCTAGCAAGCAGCACCAAACACACGATATTTGAATGAGCAGTCTTAGAGTGATCAAAACTCCTCTGCTCCCTATTAGGAAGAAAAGTTTTTTTTCTGCTTCTAAGCCATCCACTTATCACAGCTTCTTTTACATCTAAAAACCGATAATCATAACTTCTTACAGCCTGTTCATATAATACAGGCATAATGTTCCAGAACGATACAATGAAGTAATCACTTAATTTCAGCTCTTGGATACTGCACACAAGCAGTGTAAGGAGGAGCAATCACTGCATTGCAGTTTAGGACTACACACCATCCTGCAAATGAGGCAGCAGCTCAGGGGTTTGTGACATTGCCTGGCTATTGCAACACATTGTACTGCAGAGTAACACATGTGAAGCACAAATGAAAAACATTCAGAAGTGGACAAACATGAATGAAGGACAGTATTATTAATTGCAGTGCAATTTCAGCAGAGTCACAGTTACCAGCTGTAGAACTAACAAGGGCAGGACAGACAGAGCTCCACATACCACAAGCAGGAGATAAGTCAGAGCAGATATCATGGTGGGGAGCAAACACTCTAATGTGAGCTGTGTTGTAGGATTGTGCAGGACGAACAAAAGGGTGGAAAAGTGTTCTGGATTCCAGAATTAGCCCTTCCTCCACTAAGTCACAACAAATGGATTTGTAGATAATATTACATAGCATAGTACCAGGAGTAGTTCTTAAATTGGTCTGGTGTCAACACTTTAGATTTGAAGTGTTTCTGGGGAAATTATTCCAGAGGGAAATCACAGTGAGTTACAGAGACAGCTGTCACTGGTCTTAGAGAACAAAATAGGCATGGAGAGAAACCTTAGAGTATCAGGATACCAGCTAGGAACCAGGTTGCAGGGAACATATGAGACCAAGGAGCCAGAAAAGGCATAAAAAGGCATACCAAGTTATGTAAATCAAAAGCAAATTCTATTTTCTACCAGAAAGGTAGGCAAATGAATGGAAAAATGATGAAAAAAAGTCCTGAACCAGACCATGTATAATACAAGAAAAAAAACAAAATCTTACTGTGTTTGCATAGTTATGTTTTATACATCAAATCTTCAGTTCACAGTTTACTTCAAATTCAAAAAACAGTGATAAAAAAGAACTGCACTTCAGTGATGTGTGTGTGTGTGTGTGTGTGTGTGTGTGCAAAAGCATATACACATACACATGCACTGTTTACTTCTATATGCTGTATACTTCCATATACTCTTAGGAATCATTTGTTGCCTGAACTCTGCCTGTGATCTCATCAGTGGCAATAAATCTATCCCATACAGATCTAATCTTGTCACTGAAGAGAGGATTATTCTCACTGACGACACTCAGGTTAGCTTCTAGTTCCAAGTGAACACATAGCTTATCAGTTAAATCTATGACTCACTAGAAAAGTAGTTTTCAAGTGTACTTTTTCCATACAGCAGAAATAATTCAACATGTATTGTTCCGAAGTATTCTAGGACATTTTACAGACTGTTTAAGCTGTGTGCATTAAATTTTGTCAGGTTACATTGCTGCAAATCCACAGTTACTCTATCAATTTCAGTAAAATTAGACCTCTGGAGCATGTATACATACTGTCTAGCTTTCATGTTTTTCACTTGAGAATAACATTTTTTTATTTTTTTTATTTTTATTTTTTAACACGTTATTTCTTTAAGAGAATTCCTAAGCATGTCATAAACCTTTCTCATAAGTGTGTGTATATGGTGAACAAACTCCAAAGCCAACTGGTGTATGTGCCATTTTTTATCCTGATTTTTTCTGAGAAGTATGCACAGAGGATTTTATTAGTAAAATATTACAGGAACAATTGAGGCCAGCTACTTGTGGAATTTATAAAGAGCACATAAAATGTACTTTGTTTCCTCCAAATATATAAGACCTTATCTGAAGCCAGCTCTGTCAGTCTTTCCATTGGTTGTATCACTGCAGAAAGTGTCCAAAACTTTGGCTTTTGCAACAACACTGATTCAAGAAACCCCTCTCCATCCAAGTTTTTCCTTTTTTTTTTTTTTTTTTTTTTTTTTTTTTTTTTTTTTTTTTTTTTTTGTTCACATCCCCACTCTTCAGGCTCATAACCTCGCCAGTTCCAGGCAACAACATGCGGATTGGGAGAAATTTTACTGGGAGGGGTTTGGCTGCTAATGCTGCTCCAAGTGGCACAGCCAGACTTTCAAGCTTGTGAAGTAAATTCTGAACTGCCTGGAAAATCATAGAATCGCAAGGTTGGAAACGACCTGCAAGGTCATCTAGTCCAACCACCCTCCCATTCCCAGTACCACAAGCTACTAAACCATATCTCGTAGCTCCTCATCCAGGCGCCTCTTGAACACCGCCAGGGATGGTGACTCCACCACCTCCCTGGGCAGCCATTCCAGTGCCTGACCACCCCCTGAGAGAAAAAGTTTCTCCTAATGTTCAACCTAAACCTCCTCTGGTATAACTTCTGGCCATTTCCTCGGGTCCTACTATTTGCCTGGGTGAAGAGGCCAGACCCTTTTCCCATCACAACCTCCCTTCAGGAAGTTGTAAAGTGCAATGAGGTCTCCCCTGAGCCTCCTCTTCTCCAGACTAAACAATCCCAGCTCCCTCAGCCACTCCTCATAAGACTTGTGCTCCAGACCCCTTACCAGTTTCATTGCCCTTCTCTGGACACGTTCCAGGGCCTCAATGTCTTTCTTGTAGTGAAAATGCAGCTAGGAAGGGTTGCACCTGAGGAGACTTCATCTGGCAGCAGCTAAGTCTTGAGGGCTAAGAAAAAGATGGGTGAATATAAAGTAGGTGGCAAAAGAGAGAGTTTCTGAGAAAGGAAATAACTCCCATGGTGGATGCTGCCCTACAGTGTGAGAGATATCGGTACAGGAAGGGAGCCTGGCAACCACGGACTCCTGGCTGAGGACACCAGATGCACAACTGCCAGCAATCTATTAAATATTAAAGAGCGAGCATTCACCCAGCAGTGGAAAAGCAACATATTGATTGAGTCATTTTGATGATCAGAGAAGGGCTTTGTGATATGACTTGCAAAAACAATATGCTCTTCCCTCCTGTTTACTGCAAAGGAAAGTAACAGAAGGAGACTCCAGTGCGAGCGCAGAGCCACAGCAGCCGTCTTACCGGCTCTCATCCTTGTGCCAGCACCCGGATGTCAGCAATATCCCAAGCCTCTCACAGATTACTTTTGGCAGCTCCATGGCTATCATGTGCTCCCTGCATGCAAACAAAAGCCTTGACATTCACTTGGGGGCTGTAAATGGCCTGCTGTTAATATCATAACATCTGTGGGGCAAAACAGGCAGTGCATACATAATTTTTCCCCTCCTTAGGATGCAGTAGAGAGTGAGGATTTTTCACAGTGGGAAACTGGGTCCCTTGATTATGGTTTATTCCGTTGGGTATCTAAGCAACTGTTTGCTGCATGTGGACCTTGACTCTTAGGTAGGTTCACAAACTGATGAGGGAGAAACATTTTATTCCAAGCCATTCAGTTCAATCAGAGCATTTTTCATTTGGCTGGAAATAACAGCTTTCATCACCAGCTGGTTGGTAAATTAATTATTACAAAAATATAATTACAGTATGCCAGTAAAAGAGGTTGATGCCATTATCAAACTTTACCACTTCAGAACAGTCATTTTTATGGAGGTGCAGTAAATAATAAGTACTGTTTTACTGGATGTCTTTTGCTTTTAGCAGTAGCAGAGTAATTTATTTCTAACATACCTAAATTTAACTAAACCACATTCTAGCAGTATACTGTCCTCTTCCCTTTGAATAACATGCATTTTTCTATGACACATACTTTTTTTTCATTCTTTAATTCAGCTTGAAGCTAGAATCTTGGTAGTCAGCATGATAGTTTAGAAAAAAAAATGGTTCTAATCTTCTGTTCTTAAGCCTTTAAGACTGAAAAGGTTGGCTTATTCAGGAATTTAAAAAATTGTGTCATTTTCTAACATTTCCACAAAAATTAAGAAAGAATCTACTTCATACTATACTGGGCAAACACTCTTTTCAAAGACATGAAAGATGGGCCTGAAGAATAACCGCAGTATCAACTTCCACACTTTTTGAGTGGTTCATAGAATAGTTTAGACCTTAAAGATCAACTAGTTGTAAAATCCCTGCCATGGTCTGGTTGCCACCCACCAAATCAGGCTGCCGAGGATCCCATGCAATCTGGTCCTGAATGCCTCTAGAAATAGAACATGCACAATCTCTCTGGACACCCTGTTCCAGAGCTTCTCTGAGTAAAAAAAAATCTCTTCCTAACATCCAACTTAAATTTTCATTCTTTTAGTTTACAGACATTCCCCTTTGACCTATCACTACCAGCCCATGTAAAAAGTCAGTTTCCTTCTTCCTTGTAAACTCCATTCAAGTACTAGAAGGCTGCAGTGAGGTCTCCCCAGAGCTCTCTTCTCCAAACAAAACAAACCCAAATCCTTCAGCCTTTCTTCACAGGAGAGATGCTCCATCCCCTGAACATCTTCACGGCCCTCTTCTGGACTGCTTCAACAGCCTCACATCCTTCCTGTGCTGAGGGCTCCAGGGCAGGATATCAGGGATTCTTCCAGACTGTAAGACATTTAACACCTAGAATACACCCATCCAATCAACAACTGCCCCTTTCTTGCTCTATTTGATTGCATGGTCTCCTCTACTTTCCCCATGCCCCTTAATTCTACTTACTAAACATAAATAGCTTTTATTTTTTTAATTGTCAGATTCTCTAACTCTTTTTTAGTCAGACTCAAAACATACTTCTCATATTTGTTCCATTCCATAGCAGTTACAACAAGGCTTGGGAATATGGAAATAGGTTCAAAACCTGTGAAGCAGTAGCAGATCTCACCACTGTGAATACGTTCTTGAAACCCAATTAAGAGAGATTTTATTTGTTCCAAGATTGTTGAAATAGCCATTCACTCTAAAATAACATTGCAATTTTCCTTGCACTATGCTAAACTGAGATTTTCAGGTCTACTGTTACTTTGTTTTCCAGGATAATTGTTAAGTGTCTGTATAATCAATGAATATTAAGATGTTATAATTACAAAATAAACAAGAGAGTCTGGCAAAGCAGATTATAATAACAAAAAGAGAATTAACAGAAAGCTTACCCGTATCCTGGGCTCACCTACCAAACTCCAGCAAAGTGGATCTGCAGAAGAGATCCTCCCTCATAGCCAGCTCTTAAATAGGTCTAGGAGGGGCACAGCCAGGCTCCAACCCTTCCGGCAGCACAGGTGAATTGCCTTCACCTGTGCTCCCGTGGCCGACTCATTGCTTGCCTCAGGTGATCAATCAAGGGATGAGGCTGTAACTCAGCAGTTCCCATACAGTGTCATTTACAGAATGGTTATTCACACATATTGCATAGATTTCCTTTTTTCTTTCTTTTGCTTTCTTTTTTTTTTTTTTTTTTTTTTTTTTTTTTTTTTGCATAAATTACTCATCTGCCAAATTTCAGTTTTACAAAGTGCTTCCTTTATTTTTCTGTGCCTATGCCCCCATGATCAAACACAGTAGTTCGCAACCATCCTTTGTACACCTAAATGATAGACTTTTCCTTTTGTGCCCAGGCCTTTGTACACTACCTTGCACTATTCAAGTGAAAATCAAAGTTGTGCATGTGATTCTCTCAGGTTTTTTGTTGTGTCCATGAGTAAAAAAAAAAGTTAGCAGACTCCATGCATGCTTCAGGCCACTTTGAAAATGTAGCTCAAAATCTTCCTGTTTTAATTAAACTCTCCTTTGTCTTTTCTGAATGCCTCTTAATATTTTAACATCTTTTGCTTGTTTTGTTTTGCTTTGTTTCCAGCTACACTGCCAAAAGGAAAAACCTTAACTTTCTCACTGAACTCTGTCAAAAATACTTCCATTCTGACATGAGTAAGGAGCCTCTGTGGAGGTGGATTAATTATCTTATGATAACCGTTCTCATCTCAGAGAAAGTTAGCCCAAAAAACAGGTTAATCTAGTCAGGATCTCTTTTCCACATATCAAACTCACTATCCACTATTGGCAGTACTGGTGGAGGAGGGAGAAGGGAAACTGAAAAGGAGCATATATCCTGATAGTCTATTTAAGGCAACATTAATTGATTCCTAGATACAGGCCTCAAGGATCACCCAGCTGAGGGAGATAGAACCAGAGTACACTGGTTTTGGCATTTTCTCTCTCGCTTCTACTTTTCCTCCTGGCCAGGACCAACCTTCAGGCAAAGGAGAAACAATTTTGTACAGGTTAGAATGAACAGCCTCCTGCAATGCCCACATCTGCCAGCTGACCTGGCTCCCCTCTGCTCTTCTTATGATGATCCTAATACAGTGAGTCAGAAACCAGTTTTTCTTCAATTCTTGCTATAAGCACTCAGCTTGTTTCTGTACAGGAGATAGCATAGCGGGACCCACTGCTCAGGCATTTCAGGGCACTCTTTGATGCAAGACAATAGCAGAAGCATAAACAACCTGCCCACAGCCACACATTTAATTGAAAGCTGCAACCTGCTTACTAAGACTGCTACTATTACAATTTTAATTAACCTCTGCACTTTCTGCAAGCTATTTCATCTATGGACTGAATTAAGCAGTTCTCGCTCCCGTCATAACCTGCCCACTCCCAACCCACACACCTCTGAAATGACTTAGCTTTGTGTGGAGGTGGCACAAGGTGCCAGTCTGAGATCTGGACTGCTGAAATGTCTGCAATCCGGGATATACAGCTTACAGTTTGACAAAAGATCAATCTTCATTTTCTTCTTTATATCTCTTTGGGTTCAGCTCTGGAATTGTAAGCCATCTGGATGTAAAAATTCCTCCATTCTAAGAAAAAGCACCTGAATTAGAGGCAGTAGACAAAGAGGGAAGAAAATGTTTGCTTTTCTTTTTCCACTCACCTCTCCAGGGATAGAATTTCTCCTTCTTCTACTGCTGCTTGTCACTTTCATTACATCTTCATGGACTCCATCAGTTTCCTGTTTCAGCCTCTCTACTAACCTAGGAAAAAAGAAAAAGAAACCCCTGTCACTCCTCTTTTAGAGGCTTGTGACTCCTTTTATTACATGCCTATCATTTCCAGACTGGCCCCTTTACATTTCTGTGTGAAGATTGACTGCTCTACAACATTTACTATCAGTGAAGCTACAATCCTTGCCACTTTTGGTCAATCAAAATACAAAAAGACATCAGAATTTTTTAGTATCCAGTCCAGCTTGCATTAAAATCAATGGGAGTTACATCAGACCTCCTACAGTGTAAAAATTACAATTTTCATGCTCAGATGATTCCAAAATAGCAGATTTTCTCCAGCTTTTGAAAACGATACAGCCCTAGACTGAAAATATAAAATTATTCTGATATGGGATTCTGAAGCATGAACAAAAGATGTTTTCAAACTTTTGCATCCATTTCAAGGAAAATAACTTTAAAAGTGTCACATCTGCTGGACTATTTTCAGGGAAAATGACCTTTTTTTGGCACAGATAACATGTCCAAGCAGGTGACACTGCTGATTAAAAATGATAATTGCTCTTAACTACCATGAGCTGGATGACTTTCTTCTCTCCCTCTGAATGGATTACAAATTTTCTGCCTCAGTGACCATAAAGCAGAGTTATGTTCTAGAGGGGGAGAGTCCAGCTCTATTCCATCACCCTCAAGGAGGAAACAGCTTGTTGCCAGCAATAGCACAGCATCTTGTCCTCCCCAAGATTGGAAGGGGCTCCAGGTTTGGCTGGGCTTCCCCATAGAAATGGCTCTGTCCTGCATGAGGCAAAATGGATGACGGGAAGCGCAGAGCCAAATGCCTAGAGCATTGTAACATTTTTCTTTGGTCTTCTTATTCTCTCTCTTTCCGGGGAGACACAGATATTTCTCCTTTGATTCTATTCATTTTCACAATGACTTAAGCCACCTGAGAGGCATTCAGGACACCTAAGAGCACATGTGGCTCTTTGGTTCAGTTGCATTCCAGCCAGGCAAGGAAATAGCTCTGACAGAGGAGGATTTGGGGGATGGTACACAAAGGAGAACATCCAGTGGCCCATTCCAAACCCAATTAGAATTTCTTAACAAAAGATGAAAATTCTTTAATCGTTATTCAAGGTTAAGAGGTTCACATTTTATTCCCATGTGCTCTGACCTTCCCTAATTAGCACGCTGTTGGTATTTCACATATGAAATATGAATAAGCTATTCATTATCACCACAGCCATTATTCTTCTGAAAGCTTCCAGAAAGAAAAAGTTGCTTCTTTTCATAGGAGACAAGGTCAATCTACTCTATTAGTTGACTAAACTTGAATAATGTATTAACTGTTTTTCACAGTAGACTTTCTCAGTTGGACAGGTGATAAGAAATGAAGAAATGCATACCCGTAATGATGGTCAAGCAGCAAAGATAATCTACTGCTTGGAAATATTTTTACTGTGATACATTTGCTACCTCTGCCTATTTGATACCTGCAGTACCATTTGGAGTGAGTGGGTCTTTACAGATAGAAAGCTGACTGTATTATCTCTTCACTTCAATTCCTTCTTTTTAAGAAAGTGGGAGTTATGATGCAGTCCATACCTGGCAGTGAAGATAGATCAGGAATTTTATAGCAGGAAATATTTTTTGTGTCTGATGGTTGGTATCAGATAAATCTCCACTCAGTGCCTATGTTTAGTAAGCTTGCTGATGTGCTTACAGAGAGGTAACAGCTTTCACTAGGTGACCTAAAACAGTTGAAAAAAATAGATGAAGCCTTGGCATAAGAGCCTTTCTGGAGGTTACAAAATAAAGCTCAACTTTGCTGATGTTTGTCTTCAGGCCTGAGGAAGTTCACGTGTGCCAAAAACCTTGTCTGCTTTCTCCAGCTGTATCGCTTCACTCAGAATTCTCTCTTACCTCTCCCTTCAAACCTTGCCTTGATACATCCTTAGGGCATCACAACACAACAACATTACTGCTAATTATATTAACTCATCTCACATAATGAGAACTAATGAGAATTCTGCCATACTGTAGACAGGTCAGGAGCGTAGTTCAGCACCAAAGACATTCTTAGCATTTCTTAGCTTTTTTTTTTGTTCAATGTTCTTTCTATGTAATTTATTAGCTTTATTGTTGAACATACATATGGAACACAGTAACACACACACCAATTTCTTCCTCCTCTGTCCAGTGATGAAGTTTTGTTCTTCTGGGTCTATTCTAGGAAATGGATTTCATATCAAATAATTGCATCATTACTTATCTATGCCTTTGCTTCTAAAACTAAAGTGAAAATTGCATGTTTTTCATAGAGGCTGTTTTTTTAGTATCTTCTATCTTTGACCCAAATTAATACCTCTCTAATATCAAAGGAATATGAAAAAATGCTTTGTTTACAATGCAACCTTCAGATTCTGTAATGGCAAAACCGAAATGATTCCAATCTACAGCATGAGGAAAATTTTACATCCTTTTTTTCCAAGTATCTCTTCCTGATTAAAAACAAATAAACAAACAAACAAAAACAAACAAAAAAAAAAAAAAAAGAGGGAAAATTAATATCATGCAATATAGCATATGTTCAGTTCCTTAATCACACGTATTCTTTAACAATTTAGCTACAATGGCTGTACAGCAGCTTTATATCTTAAAAAGTGACAATGTATGAAAACTAAAGTCTAGAATCATAACACATACATTTTGTATTTTGAGTCTGACACGTGAGCTTCCTGATGCTATCAGAAATTTTAGATTCTTCCTTATATATACATATATATATATCTTATATCTATCTATTTCTTATAGAACTTCTATTCAAGTGAGCAGATGAGGAATAAAGCTGAGTGTCAGTAGCAGGAGTTCCCAAATAGGATTTGAATATTTGCATTACACTGATGATCAGTGCAGACGGGTATGGTGGCCCACATACAGAAACAACACCATCTGAAAACCAAAGCCATTCTTCTCAGAAAGCTTTGCTCTCACAAAAAGATGCTGACCTCAAAAAGGTGTGACTGTACTTTAACCCTGGTTACATTCACTGCACTGTTGCAGCATCTTTGCTTTGATATAAGCACACCATTTCCATGTAACACCAGTATGGTTTATGTGGAGCACTTTAAAAACTGAACACTTGTTGACTGACGTGGTTCGTCTGTGTCTCAGACCTGTGATCCTTTCATGTACCTTTGGCTAATCAGGAAACCACAGCTAATGAAGGCAAGAGAAGTGTCTGTTTAGTGTCTGCATTGCTGCCCAGAGAAAGGTTGCCATACGTGACTCATTAGCGTATCGCATTTAGCAGCACTGATGTAATGCCTCTGGAGAAGGCACATTTTCTCTTTCCTGAGGAAAAAGAAAGAAATAAGGTTTTTGAAGTGTTTTTTTTAACCACACTTTATCCATGCCCAATCTCAAATACAGTTGATTGCTATGTGTGGGGTTCATATTCAACCCTATTTTGACTGAGAGCCCCTTTCCATGCAGCACGAGCTCAGAGCTGTTTCACGGTGAAAGGGCAAGTAATACTCTAGCTGTACAAGCGTGTATCTCCATGTATGCACTGAGCAGTTAGTTACCTCAGGTGAAGTCAGTGAGGTTGCATGCACAGATGTGTTAGTCTAAGACACAGCAATATATCACCCACTCTTGGTTATTGCCTACAAATAAGAACAAATGGAAATGTGCTTGAAAAGAACTTGTTTCCAGAAGTCTTCTATCCAAATGCTGTTCAGGCTGACTACAGCAGTCACATATGCACAACAAAATCTAAAATCTAAAATGCTTGATCTCTCCAAAATTCTTTAACATTTGTTTCAAAGTGTTTTGATTTTGGAGATATTAAACCATTTCAGTTCCAAAGATTTTTTTTCTCTGTTTCTTTTTTTTCCTGCATTGCCCTAATACAGACATAAACTTGTTGATTTCAGAGCACATTATTAGCACAAATCCTCTCTATCTATGGAAGTGACTCTACATATGAAAGTCTGCATTTGCTCATGCCTTTATATCTCTGCAATCATCCATCTATGGCTGAAGAGTTTAAGGTCAGCAGAAAGTAAAGTCGTTGAATGTAATACAACTATAAGCCCACTCTGAGGATTTGCTTAAATCTTCCCTGAAATTCCCTTGTTTCCCATATCCTTATGCCCTAGCTTGCATGTGGCCTAAGTGCTATCCTAATACCATCAGTAGTCATTTCACAAGTGCTCTTTAATGAAAAAAAAAAAAAACATAATTCTTGTCTGTGTGAAGGATAATAATAAATCAAAAACTTACTTTAAATTCTTCAGGTCAGATTTGCTAAGTCTCCCCTTAACACGTTTCTCATGATGAGCTTGATCATTAATTTCTGTAAGAGAGAAGGCTATGTGACATGAAGCAAAATGGTGAAAGCAGCATTTTCCAGTCTGCAGCACTTACACCTTTTAGATGTTTCTCACCTTAAATGTTAAATTAATGATAACATTCTTACAGAAGCAAAAGAATTCTGGAATATTTGCAGTGGAAGAAATGGGGCAACAAGTTGGACGCTATGGACAAAAATAGGGTTGAGCCATTTCCTCAGAGCTTGCCTGGAAAGTTGTTACAAAGGTGATGCTGTTTTCTGTGATGCTAATGTCCAAGCCTGTGACAGTGTCAAGTCACAGGCAAGTGTCTTCCCTTAATGACAACTAGTCATTAAGATCCTTTGCTTTCTTGATAAGTTAGGTGATATTATTTAAGCAGTAAAGTCAAGGAATTTAAATTGGACATCTCTGAAGTAAAATGTGATATCCATCACTTTCAGCGATAGTGGTGACTTCTTCCTGGCTTTATTAGTGGAAAGTTAGGATCATAATTAAGTGTCATAATTTCTTTTTCAGAAGTAGATTAAAACAAACTGTCTTTTTCCCCAGGGCAAGTAAACTTGAAAAATACTGTGTCCTTTTGAATCCCCTTTATGAAAAAGGTTTTTCATTTTGCATGTAGAAGAGCAAGTTCTTCAAGTAGCCCTTGTAAGAACAGTATTAAGACATTTGTGAAAAATATGTTGTGTTATTTTATCAGCTATGTATATTTAGGGTAAGGAGGATAAGATGGTCAAAAGTTACATCGAGTACTTCCAGGATCTGAGTTCCTAAACATCCTGATGAAGAAGCTTGCTAAATGCCCTTGTCTCCTTTACATCTTGTATTGCTGATGGTCTTTTTCACAGAAACTAAATGTTTTGGTCAGGAGGAAAAGCATCACAAGATTCATGTGGCAATTTCACTCAGAACTCTGACACAATTTTTTAACTATTTTTCACTGAAGAAAAAAATGAAGCTTTTTCTTGAGTTTATTGCTTATGCCTTTTTGGATAATAATATTTTAAATGAAAACTAGCATTAACTTTAAAGTGAAAAAGGGCATTATGTATTATGGCCAGTTCTATTCTGTTATGCATCTACACAGCTGAAGTACTGCTCTCTTTTTACACCTGTTACAAGAATAGCAATTTGTAACACTGAGATGAAAAAAAAAAAAAAAAAAAAAAAAAAAAAAAGTTAAATAAAAAGTCCTGCAATGCAACAGCTCACCCATACTGGCAAAAATGGCCAGGGTGCAGGAAATAGCAAGCAGCAGACAAAACACACACTTTCCTCAGTGAGAATCACTTTCTGTTCTACTTATCACTAGTGAGGCTACGCAGCTGAAAGGATATGAAACATGCTTTCATCCTTTTCAAGACTATTAAAGAAATCTTTGGTGACCTGAATTGAATCAATAACTTCTTGAGAAGATATCAGCCTATGCAGGAGGTTGTAATACACTGACTTCTATTTATTTTATGTTTGAATGTTTTCTAAACCAAGAGAAATCCAAGTGTGATTACATGAGAACTGAAGTATACAATAAGGAGAGCAGGTGCTGCTGTGACTGGTGTTCAGAGCTCTAATTAACAGCTGGCATGCTTTTCTTAATCTGCTTGAGATATCAGCCTGCTAAACTGAAACACAAAGTTCCCCTGAGCTCCAAGAACACTGGGTGCCTAACTCATTACTCCTTGTGGAGTCAAATGCTAATTTTAAGTGCTATTCCTCACTGTCTGAAGAACACTGCTAGTTTAAATGCTTGCAAATCTGACAAACTGGCATTTTTGAATGGATGTTTTAAAAAGGAAATATTCGTGTTATAGCTTCAAATACCTAGACTTACAAGGAAAATCCTGAAATGTAGGTCACGTAGAGTTTGGTCTGGAACCTCACAGAAACAGGACAATGATCCTCTTCTACTGCGAAAATTAATTGGAACTGAGATGTGAGCACTGAGAATAACAACACTTTTCAGCAGTGGGTAACAATCAGCAAAGGAACTCTAGACAAGGAGGATATAGCAGCACCATTATAAGAATTTCTCATAGGGGCACAGAAAGCTTTGCCACAGACGAATTGAATGTCATTCTCTTAGCAAAGGAAACATTTAGTGCTTTTAAATTGAACACAGGTGCAAATGCCAGCATGGTGCCACAGAAAAGCACTATCAAGCTTGAGAGAAA
Organism: Centrocercus urophasianus; assembly: GCF_019232065.1. Taxonomy (NCBI): domain Eukaryota; kingdom Metazoa; phylum Chordata; class Aves; order Galliformes; family Phasianidae; genus Centrocercus; species Centrocercus urophasianus. Next base: position 37,109,112 of record NW_024884475.1, on the reverse strand, counting down.
AGGAAATAGCTGATTCATGCTGGGAGAAAATGTCTGCCTGCCCTCTGGCAGGTGATGAGGAGAATATAGGGATAAACCTTTGATGGAAGATAGAACAGGGTATATCCACTGAAAGGCTTCACACTGTAATTTATGTCTAGTCTGATGAACATGTAGAAATGGAAACATTTCTGTGTGATCTAACTTTGAAGTTGGTCCTGCTTTGTACATGTGGTTGGGCCAGATGACCTTCTGAGTTGCCTACCAAACTAAATATTTTCTATGATTTTATGCTTAGCTACAGGTAAATTTTTTTCTGTTAAATATTTTTCCTCTTTCAAAACATCTGTGAAGTTCTGCCTGAAGCCTTCAGAAAGAGAGCAGTCTTGTGTGTGCAGTTGGCAACTCCCATGAGAGAGGCTGCCACGTGGGCTGAGTTTGGCACCCACGATATCTCTCAGAAATGGATAGACATGCCTTTTGATGTACAATCATAGCAACCATAAGCGATTATGTGGTTTGTGAGGAAAAAATTCTATCACAAGCATATGAGTGAGAAAACTTAGAGCAATTTAGTGTGGAGTTAAAATAATTGAGTTTATTCTAATTAAACATCCACAGACAAAAATAAGCTGCATGAGAGAGGTGGGAGAAGTTAGAGCCCAGTAGAAGGGCTGTCATCCTCAGCAAGTCTTTTTCCGGAAAGGAGGAAAGGGAATTAAAACTCATTATAATTGTGGAATGTGAAAAAAGTGTGACTGATCTATCTGCTCATGCCATGAACTTGTGACATTCTGCAGCCCTGGTCCCTCAGCTGTGTGGTTGTGGGACTGGGCTAGACACTGCAGCTTCTCTCTAAGCACTGGTCTGTGGTTTAATTTCTCCAGAATCAGGGCATGGCAAAGGATTTAAGATCCCAGGATTTACAATGAGTGAATACAGTTTGCAAGGGCTATGAATGTATGGGAGGTCTGTGCTACACAAACCTGTCTTCAAACATCGTACTTTAATGTCCTCCTAGTTCTGACAGTACATATGGGAGGCTATTTTAGGATGTAAATACTTTTTTTTTTTCAGTGCAATATCTGAGAATAGTATTTATACACAAGCACAGTAAAATACATTGAAGAAGCTTAAATAAGTGCAAGTCTGATTAGCAAACAAAACAAAAAGAACCGAAAAGCAAACAAATAAAACATTAGGTGGCAGTTTGATAGGTGAGATGTGAATAGAAATTGTGAGAGCCACAGCTGATGGGAAATCTTGAACAAAATAGCTAAGGCTTTTAGTACAAGGTTACTAGGCTAGCCTGTTCCTATCATCTATAATGAATTGATAGCAGAGGCTTTATTATGACAAATGATTTGCTTAGAGGCACTAGATAATATTCCACAATCTGAGACAAAATATAAAGTGAAGGAGGGCATGCAAAAACTGATGTAAATACCTGTATTATTGTATATAAATATTTATAAGCCTGAAAAATTGTAGCTCAATGCATCATCCTATGCATAGGTGTATTATAATACTGCATTCTTCATGAAACAACAGAAATAGAGTGTTGCCCCCATACTCCTCATATTTATACCACAACAAAATAAATATAAAGAATTTGTGAAAGTTAATTGTTCTGCACATCTTTAGAGATGTTGGCGAATAGTTATTTCATTTAATTTTGCAGAAACAGACATTTCTTGTCAGACAGATTTCTCAGGTTCAGCAGGGAATTTCTGTTCTAAGAAAATAGCAAAACATCCATCCGGCATAGCTACTAAGACATATAGACTGTTCTAAATCAGTTGGAGAAGGGCCTTGGGTGGCATTCCCCCATTTAACTGTGAGAGAAACAAGAGGCTTTTCTGGGGTGGCTTGCTTGGAGAGGAATATTCTCTCAGTCTAGATCCAATAGCCTATAAAGATTCAAGTTTCTTCAAAAAGCATGTGGAAAATCCATACTCACTCCCTTACCCTCTCTGACCTGACTTCTTCTCCAGCTGTCTGAGGACTACCCACTAGTTAGGCTATTGGTTGTCTCTTTCTCACCCATGAGATATTTAACCATTTACACAAAATGGAAGAGTCCCAGTAAAAGGCAAAGACTAAAAGCAGAAGATTGGCCCTGAGGGCTGGCAATTAGAGAGCTCATCTGGAACGGCAGAAAATAGTTTGCTTTTTCTTTCCCAGGGAGTATTTAGTCATTTATGCAACCCACTGTTGATTGTAGCTGGAACTTTCAGGATTGGTGGTCTGGTCATGGGTTCATACAACCTATGATACAAAATTTTCTTATTTCTTAATATTAAAACAACATACAACCTCAGCTTTATTTCATATCAGTCTTTTTATCCTCTTGCATGACTGGTTTGGTAGGAGGTAATCTTACAGCTAGCCACAGCGCTATACATAAACACATAGATATACACACCCATAAGAATGTACGTCTTCAGAAAGCTCAGCCCTTCTCTACAGAACATTTATCTTACTTAGCAAGCAGAGAGAGAATTGATTACATTTGCTGTTGTGTTTTTTTTTTCCCCCCACAGAAACCAGGACATTAGTTATACAGTAGTCTGGGTGCATAATCCTCAGGAAATAGCTAGTTATGCATTTATGGATGATGAATCTGGCATGTCACATTGCTATGTGAAGTGTCCTGTTTATTGTTATACCTTACAGCACTCCATTTTTCCTCCTCTCTATATATAAAGCAATGAAAAAAAGAATGTTTATTTAGAAAATTTAACTGACTCTCTAAAATGAAATTCAACATACTGTGCAAACTTATTGACTTGAAATCTCACTTTACAACATTTTGTTTCACTGCATATGTATTTCCTTATGTACAGTAGTAAAGGATTTGATACGGATTTTTTACATTTGATCACCTGTGACCAGGAAGACACAGTTTCTTCCTGCTTCTCTTAGCACAGACAGATGCTATAGTCAAGAAAACGCTGCGTGCCTCCCAGTAACTGAGATCTGCAATGGTTGGTATTTCCTATAGGGTATGTGGGAAATATATTGCTTTCCACTTTCTGAAAAAGTTATATTGTCTTTCCTGAATTTATTTATCTTCAGTAACCAAGAAAATGTAATGACAATTAAAGTCTACAGGAAGAATAGAAATGGATGCATCCTAACAGATAAATTCGGACAGTTTCCTAAAAAACTCTGGTTTCCTGCAGAGTACACAGCATGAATAGTGAAATGGTTGAGGGGGGAGAATAAAGGAGTTTGTCTTGGCACAGCTGAACTCTATAAATCAGCTTTTTGGAGGAAAAGAAGTTGAAACTTTAACTTCTAGTGTATTTAACACTGCAAGTGACAGATTCTTGTACTTCATGAGAAAAATGAACTGGAGACATTAAAATACCATTAGCAGTTTGATTTCCTCAACCTCCTGCTCCATGTGAAACCTCCTCTAGGCAACTAGCGACTTGATTCGTTTCAGGAATCACGTGAATCTCTAAGAGCATTTAAAATCAGCTCTCATTTTTGGAGAATGTTTTGAGAGCAGCATCTCTTCTCTGGACTGAAAGAAAACTGTTCCTCTTGTGACTTTTCCTTTCCTCTATAGCCTCCACATTTTCTGCTCTCCATACCCACTGCAGAGGTCTTCAGAGTCTCATTCATGGCCTCATTTCCCATTACTGGATTCTCCAGAGTAATTTCACTTCGGGTTTTTACACAGTGACAGGGTCCAGTGTGGGTGGAATATACGTCTCCCTCAGCTCTTTCATTCATCAGCCTGTCATGGTTCTTTCACCTGTAGCATCAGACTGCCGTTCTACTCTTCAGTATTTCAACTACAAAAGAACCTAGTGAGGTAAAAATACGCAAATACCTACAAGTCCTGACATGATCTCTGACAGTAGTTCAAGTGTGGTGAGATCACTCCTCAGTTCTTTAACTTGAGCTAAAAGTCTGGATTCAACATTA
>NW_024884475.1:37001034-37105094 GCF_019232065.1 Centrocercus urophasianus | reverse complement strand
TTCTTATGGAGGTAGTATCTAAGTAATCAGAAGAATAAGTGATTTGCAAAACACAGACAAAAACAGGTAGCAATGGCAGGGAGTAAGATGTCAGAGCACCCGAAAGAAGTGGAAAGACTGGTCAGGCCTCCTGAGCCCCGAGGCCAGATGAGGAGCAAACATCTCACAAAGCTGGGCAGAGCAAAGTAGTTAAGAAACCAAGGAGAGGAGAAGAAAACCAGAAGACTAGCCTTATAATATGGCTGTCTCTTCTGATACTGATTCAGAGATAAAGCACTGAAGCTATTTCATTAAATTTATTTTCATTTTATGGAAAACTCTATGAAATGAGGTAAGAGCAAAACTTTGCACTACTTCTTGGCAAGTGTTTGAAATTGAAAAACAGAACTGAAATCTGCTGTCAGTCAGATTTCACTCAAGAATATGCTGAAGATTGAAACCTAATCTCATCAAGTCCATTGTGCATAAAGCCTACAATTTAGGTGAACCAAGATGAATTTGGTATTCCTGGAGTGAATATTCCAAATATCCAATGGAATGATATCCAAATATCTCAAAATGCTTTCATGTTATGTTTGTACTGTAAGTGTTTGGTTTTTTTTTTTTTTTAATAAAACATTCAGAGCATCTCCAACCTCTTTTGCTGAAGAAGCACAAACAAGGACACAAAAATGTAGATCGAAGAAGATACATTTATTCAGATTCTTTGCATTATCTTCATGCTCTCATCCCTGGGTATTAGGTGTGAGACATTCTCTCTCAGCTGGATTTTCTTCAAAGTTTCACATGTAACGCTTTACCTTCCAAAAGCATCTAGTGAAAAAAACTGAGAGGTAGAATAAGAGCTGGAAAGCCAGTAAGCCAGTCCTATGGCAATTAAGACAGACATTTATCTAAGATACAGGAAGGCTGTTTAAAGTTCACCTTTCACACCACACAGAGGGTGGATGGGAAGCTATCTAGAGTATTGGGAAAACTCCCAGAAGTGGCTTATCAGTCTTTCCTCTTCACCAACCATTTCTGCTCTTCCTTTTCCATTGCTATTAAAACACCATGATAATATGAAATAATTCAGTGGAGCCCTATTAGAACTGAGGAAAGAGGCACTGACTCTGACAGGGACTTATGATTCTTTTCCAGAAGTGGCAGTGGTTAATGACAGTTATTTTGGACTAGATGTAACAAAGTTGTTTACATGCAAGCAACATCAGTACTCATTCTGCCTACTATATCTGATTCTTTTTTCTCCCTCTTGCAAATGTGAGAGATGAAGTTAGCTGCTAGTTTATTAAGATGGATTGCACAATCCTGGAAACTTTAATAGTAGTATGAGCCTTGGGATCACCCACATGAAACAGTGGTTATTCAGAAAACTACACGCCATCCCACAGTGCAGTATGGGCTGCTCACTATTGCTGAGGCTTTTTGAAGAAATCAGCTGTTTCCTGCAGAAGACTCCACATGGAGTCTGCCTAAACTGCTGCCTCAGTGTTTCTCTCTATATGCTGAAACAAGTACAAGGTCCACATGTAACATTTATAACCAAGATTTATAGTTTCATAGATTCATAGTTCATTCATAGTTTGTCTTTCCTCAGGGACTGTTGATTATATCGTTGTATTTCTATTGTCACAAAGGGAGTTCTGTACATGAATCAGCATGTTGTTAGGTTGTTTTCTTTTAATTGCTTACAAATTCTGATTATCAGAAGTTTCAAATGAGTTTCAACTCAGCAGTAGTTGGGAAAATATGTCAAGCCTACCAGTGCAAAATAATTCATTACAGAGCTGAATTCTTTACTGTCCTCATACTCAACCACATGCTTGCCAATACAGCCTTCAGACAAGATTTTGGAGGCAGAAGTCTTATGATCCAGAGATCATAACTTTAGATAGGAGGAATAATTTTAGATAGATTTGGAGGGAAGTGAGGTAGAAAAAGGCTGGGGATTTAACCAGCCCTTGTTACCTCAGGGTATACTAGTTCTGCCTTTTGACAGGCATCACATTGAAAGCAGATGACAAATCACCCTATACAGGAAAATTAACAGAGGGCAGGATTATAGGGGTAGGGCCTGTTATGGACAGGTGCCTTTAAAGTTGTAGATAATGAAGAGAAATACATGATCTTTAGAAATCTCTGAACGCTGGGGAATAAGACTATAGACCTATTTGGGTTTTTCCATTCAATGGAAACTACAACCAATACAAAGAGTACACCATTATCTGATAGAGCAAATCTGGTGGTGTACCATTAGCTGTACGTTTTCCCCAGTGATGAACAAGAGCCTGCACAACACATTTTCATAGAAATCTTCACCAAAGGTGACCCACTGTCACCACTGCAGAAACATACCACCCACTGCTTCACTATGCTCACATCCACAGCTTGTTCTCCATAAACATTCAGTAAACACCAGTGAATGTCAAGGGGAGCCATTTTTTTTCTGCATAGAGGAATTACACACCTTTGCTTCATACAAACTTATGTCAGTGTATAATCAATGGATATTAAGATGATATTATTATGAAATAAACAAGAGAGTTAGGCGAAGCAGATTATAATAACAAAAAGAGAATTGACAGAAAGCTTACCCGTATCCTGGGCTCACTCACAAAATTCCAGCAGAGTAGATTTCCAGAAGAGATCCTTCCCCACTGGTAGCCAGCTCTTAAATAGGTCTAGGAGAGGTGGAGCCAGGCTCCAACCCCTCCGGCAGCACAGGTGAATTGCCTTCAGCTGTGCTCCTCTGGCTGACTCATTGCTCACCTCAGGTGATCGATGGCCGTGACTCAGCAGCCCCATACAGTCAGATACCGTTCTGTCAGACTGTCCCTCTGTTCCCATCTGTCACATGTTAGCAACATGGACTGGAATACTGGTGGGAAGGTTCAGCCTCTGCTGCCATACCGCCAACATGAGCCTCATGTTGCAGGTCCACATCATAAAACAAGAGGCATTACTTTTGGAGCAGCCTTTGTAAAATATACAATATTTTTAATAGATAAGTAACATAACATTTTAATTTTTAATGTTAAAAAAAAAAAGTTAGAGAAGAGAGAGAAACAAAATTATTAATATGACATTGGACACTGTTTTTCTCAAACAAATGCCTCAGGCTGGTTAGATAGCAGTGGCTGCCATTCTCAGTGAGCTCTCAAGGTGCTCATCAGAGAATTTTGATGAAATTTTACTCTTGCTGTACTTCTCCTTGACAGTTGTTCACAAATGTGTGTACTGCCAAAAGTGATGACATGAATAAGTTGTGTCTGTAAAGTGAGGGATATTTCTTTCTGGTAAGAGAGGTCTTACGAAAGTCTAGTGAAGAGACATGGTCTGATTTTTGAGATGAATATCTGATTGCATCTCTATAGATTCCATTTGAAAATTCACAGGTAACACACTTATATAACTGAATATAACGCTGCAAACATAAATTCATGATTTTTTTGGCAATCTTGAAACTTATTCTCAAATTCTTTTATCAAAACAGAAAGCAAAGCTGTGTACTCTTTGCTGTTCAGAGCACTGTGTTTAGCCACTGAATCAAATTGTATACAGTTATTTGCCACTGCTTGAGTCAGCACTGCCCAGCACTGTCCTCCCCATGCCCTGGTTTCAGTCAATACAGCGTTAATAGTGCACTGACATTTTGGATGTTGCTGAGCAATAGGTGCATACTGGGGCCGCTCCACAAGGAAGAGCCACCATCTTTATAGCATGGGACAGGTAGCAGCTTCAATGCCAGTTATGCTGGGCTGCATGCAGGCTCCGGGCTGTGGGTTGGACATGCCTGTTACAATGGCTTCATTCATCTTTCTACTGTAGTCATTTGGTCTGCGCATTTCTCAATATTCCTGAGATGGGAGGGAGAAGGTGATAGAGGGAAAGATTCCACACTCCCATAAAAGAAAGCTTGTAAAGAACAAGTCCTTTGAGAAGTTGTAGGATGTGTTTGACCTTTCGTACTGTAACATCTTTAATTCAGATACTGCGCTGCTGGTGCTTCAACAACCTAACCCTTTCCAATCTGCACTTGCACAGCTTACGTTAGCATTTACATAGTATCTCTTTCCTGAGTGATCACAATATTTCTGTTACTGTTCACATTTTACAGTAACAATTTAGCAAAATAATATCCGTGTTTGCGCTAGTCTAAAAAGCTGTTCTTTCAAGTCTTTAAATGGCTGAATGTGTGACTGCTCCCTGACTCTCAACTTATTCTTGAAAATAATTAAATAATCCAATGTTATTTAATTGTTATTGACACAGCATGCAATAGATTGCTTGCTGCTTTCTGTCATACACATATTACCTTGGTGAACTTAATCCCACTGAGAATAAATTCTGAAGAACACTGTAAACACTGTTTAAAGTCCCTCTGTGAAGTGAGGTCTCCTTACAGCATTGTGATTATGATTAATTTTATTACTTTGCATCACCTTGCAGTGTTTGGTAGTACAAGGTGCTCTTTGCATTTTTATTTGAATCACACAACATTCAGCAATGTGTTTGGAGTAGTAATATTGCCTACAGTCACTGGAGATAACCACAGTCCAGCTAACAGCCCTGGCATTTTGGGACTGTGGCTTGGAGCAGCATTGATATTGCTGACCACTGTGATGGACTCTTCCCCCAGCCCTCCCCAGCATGCCAGGCACATACTCCTCAACTGATGAAGCAAAGATTTGACACAAACAAGAATTTCCCTAAGCATGGGAGGAAGAAAAAAAAAAAAAGATTTAAGTTTAGTATACGAGTAAAGTGTCCAGATTGCTTACAGCCATATCTTTTGTTACTAAAATAGAACGTGCAAAAGCCATGTGATTAATCACAAGTCCAGGGAATAGCAGTCATACAAAACTGATATTGTGGTTTAATAGTAGAGACAAACGACTATGCAGAAGGAATTTCAATATTAAAATAGAACATCTTAACTTAGTTAAACATAAAAGCAGAGCAGCATTATGGGTAGCTAAGTTATAACTTTCAAGAGCACCAAAAATTTCATTAGAGAGACAGGACTTCCATTATGGGTTCCTGGTAGCTTAAAAGTTAAGTGCACTTCTTTAGCTTTTGGAGAGGAAGTCAACACACACAGCTTTTGAAAACTAGCTGCTGGTATGGGCTGATGATAAACAAGGCTCAAATCCCTTGCCTTGTGGAGCAGAGGTGAATGACCATCTGCCAGTGTACCTTGCTATTATGTTCTCCTTTCAGAGCTCTCTGGATGAAGTTTTATATTGTTTCTGCAATTATTTGTTCTTTTAAATTATGTGGGAAAGTGTTTAGAAGAAGCACAAAACTTTTCCTCAACACATTAGGCTTGGCTTAGGCCACAGTTTAAAGCTTTCAGAATTAACAGACTCTTTTCTTCAGCTGAACCAATGAACAAATAAAATCTCTAGGATAGAAGAATATTTCCTCTGATAAAAACAGTCATGCCTCATATATATTGAAAACACATTTCCATATACTATATTCTAGATTAAACTTTCATGTTAAACTTGTAACCTCAGCTGCAAAATTACTGCTCTATCTTGAAAGCTAGATTTGTAAAAGAAAAAAAGAAAGCAAAGAAATAACAAAAAGGAGAAGGAGAAAAGAAAATAGATACATTTTCTTAGCACACTTGCTAACATTATTACATATGATGTAATGATGGGTGCTTCTGCGGTATTTTAGAAGATTGCATTGTGTGGATGGATTATTAATACCAAGTAGAGAACTGGAGTGCTTCATGAAACCCCTGTGATAATTCTCTTTTTCAAACTAGAATGAAGTATTCTGAAGCTTTTCAAACAAGCCTACAGAAAATAATAATAATAATGATAATAATAATAATAGTAATCTAAATTAGCAATCATACAGCAGGTTAAATAAGCAAGTAGCCATGTATTAAATAAGAGAATCGCCGCAGTCTACACGTTGTGAACTTATCCCCAAAGCCTCGAGCCAGCCCCATCACTTGGTCAGCCATTTAAGGTACTGAATGCCCCATCAGCCTTTTGTTTGTTTTTGTTTGTTTGTTTGTATATGTTTGGGGTTTTTTTGATGTTGTTACTAATTTAGGGTTGTTTTTTATTTATTTATTTATTTATTTACTTATTTTGCTCTTTAGTAGAATCTCTCCCACACATACGCTTCCCTTGAATCGTATTTCTGGACTTCACTAGCATTTCTTGCCTGCTTTATAGTCTCACTGTCCTTCTTAAACATGGCTTCTCCTCCAGGGCCTTCCTGCAGATCCTCCTACTGAGACTTGTAGTGCAGCAGCTTGCAAGCTATCAACAGTCAAATAGCTTTGTCTTCTTGTCCCAGCACCATCCATGGTGCTGCCTCTGTGGAGGTGTGCATGCTAAACTTGGCATAAATGAGGTTGAGCCAGACATAGCCTATTGCAATAAAAAAATTTGCTTGCGTGGAAGCGCTGGAAGGAAGAAGTCACCAGAAAACTAAGTATCGTCATTCTTGCCCAAACTCCTCAAGAGCAATTTATGTTTTAAGATCTATTGCAGATACTGTGTCACGAGAAGAAAAATGGTCTGTTCATTTAACAGATAGAGTACATTGGGCAGGGAGCTTATCAGCATGCAAGCAAGGTATTTTATACAGAAATGAGCCTAAGAGATTCATGGAGGTATAACTTGCTCGTCATCCAAATTGACATGATGTTGACCATATTCAATCAAAGCAGAAATGTAATTAATAGATTCTATTTTATTCCTGACTGTGTAACACTATATATTTCACATGATAGAGTAGAGAATTTCTTATTCCGGTAACAGAAAACATAAACAGTCATGATTCTGGGATTCTAGTTTCATTCTTTTTACATTCCTCCCAGAAATATCCAAGAATCTTCTGATCCGTGAAATTAATGAACCTTCAATACAGACTCTCAACTTATTCCAGAAAAAAAAAAAAAATTGCAGTTTACTGGATAAATAATTGGGTGTAATCTTCCAAATGTCCAGAGTTTTCTCGTACTGCATTTTTTTTTGTGTCTCATATTTAATAATGTGTATGATCTTTGATGTTAGCGTAAACAGACAAAGAAATCAAGAAGGCAGGCTCCTCCAGTGCATTTCAGCTGTCTCACCTCCATTCTGTTTACAGACACAATAGCTCTTTCTGTCAAATGTTCTCCTCTTATTGAGCTCTAAAGACTGAATAGAAACTGAAATGCAGTTTAGAATCATTGTTGCTGCTAAACTCCAGATAACTGAATACTGTTTGTTGGAGAAGAACTGAAAAAGACAAAAGTTGCTTGCTAAGTATCTTTTCATCTGTCTTTTGTCAATAAGCACTCCCAGGAGAAAATAACAGTGCTCCTACGTCTTGAAATATATGAAGGACATATGATAGTCTGAAAAAGAAAAGAAAGAAAAAAAAAGCATGTAGTAGTAAATATAAATTAGCTTTGAACATTTATTTTGACATGTACATGGATTTGGCTTGTTACTCATCTACCTATAGGAAGTAATGGAAATGATGAGAACATGTATCATCCAACACTCATGCTTTGCAAATTCACAAATATGTGCTAAGGTGATGTCAAACTCTGACCAAGTTTCAACTGAATAGATGCCAGTTAATGGTTTTGAGCAGAAGCCATGAAAAATATGGTAGTTTAAACTGGATTTGGAGGGTCATCAAAAGCATAACAATATCTAAACCAGTAATAATTTAACTGAAGCCAATGAAGTTCCACCCATGTAAGGCAGAGAACTGAAATCCGGCCAAAGGTTGGTAAATGTCTACAGGATAAAGAGAAGAGGCACATCCTCTGGGCCAACACAATAAAGCCTGTGTAAGCTGTAGTTAATGCTTTCACCTTTCAACAGGTTCTTTACTTTCATTCATACCCACCTCTTTTAAAGGAATTGTATGGAAAAACTTCAAGAAATGTCAGGATGTGTTCTTACAGGAAGAATGGTGTCATCTTTACATGTCCTTGAAGATATTTTTAATAGAAAAATCTCCTGTCCAACTCTGAAGCATGCTTTGCTTTCAGTCTGTCTTATGGAAGACAGAGGAGTGACTGGAAAGAGAGCTTTTACCTCTAGCTTACAGTCTTTATTTCAGCTGTACTCTGTAGCAAGTAAACATTAGGTAGCAATTTGACAACCTGTGTCAACCAAGTTATCAGGTTGCATCAAGTTTCTGTATGGAAAAATGCCATTTTATGAAAATCATTTTCTAAAATTGCACCTTAGATGACAATCACTTTCTGGGAAAATGAATGTATTTTCCAGAAATAACATTTGAATCTATTTAGAGTTGCAATCTCTCTGCATACAACATGAAAATGTAAATAAGGTGAGATGACATTAAAGAGAAGAGGAACCTTTTATAATCATGTCTGAAAGCTGAATTTCTTGTTTCAAACAATTTTCTTTGAACCTTAGTAATGTCGGTAAAACAACTGTCAGGTAAAAACATTTTGGAGGCCTGCATAATAAAGATCCTGCAAACAGCAGGGAAAAGGAACATAACAAACTTTACACTGACCTTTTCCTTGAGGTATCTTTTAGTAACAACTAGCACCATCACTTCTCCACACTTTCTCATGGCCCACCCTGGGGTAGTACCAAATATTGAGTGTGTGTTGGAAACACTGCTGGAAACATGAAAGTTCCTATGGCAGTTTACCAACTTTGTCTTTTGAAAGGATTTCAAATCTTTCATCTTACCTTCTATAATTGTGTGTGTTACTTCTTGCCTTTGGCCCTTTTTCTCAACAGAGTAAGCATGACTGTACCCAAGCAATTAGAGCTCCTACCTACAGAGTACAATAGGAAGGCCTAAAATGTCATCTGCATCGAAGAATCAACTCTAGAAGAGTGGGTGCTACATATGGAGTGCACAAGCTATCCTCAAACCAGAGATGCTTCCCAGATGAAAAAGAGTTTTCAGAATGTCATGTTCTGGACCTAGGCAGAATTCAATGGCTCTTATTACATTTCATTTCCAGTTGTACATGCTTTGTGGTATCAAGACAGGTCTTTGAAGAACTGAAAGATCCATGAAAGGATTCTTTATTTCTCTGAATTTGAAGACATCTTGAAGAAGTTGATCTCAAAGCTAACAACTGTACTATCTCTGCTTCTTTTCCTTATTTACAGATTCTTAGTTTAAAGGAAGAGGAACTTTAGGGATGACCACTTGTGCCAACCCCTTATCATTTAACTGACTTAAAAGATTTGAAATGTACATTGCCACTCTGGTAACTTAGTCTGCATCTTCAGATTTTAGTTGACCACTAAAAATATTCAATTATGCATTTATTGTGAAAATATACATTTAGCATACAGGAGTATAAGAGCAGCAATTGACCTTTGGTTTAGGTGCTGTGCGCAAATCTTAGCTTCTTTTAGTTATTTGGGAAATATTACAGGATCAAACAACTCCAGACTACTGTAAGTGTTCCACATAAACATCAGCTATTTGAGAATCAAATTTTGTTATAATTTAAAAAGGAAATAAGCTGCATATGGCCGTCTTTTTATGACAGAGAAAGGAAGGCAGAAATATAGGCTAGTTACAGTGGAAGAAAAAAAAGCTAACTTTCCAGAGATTTCCAGCCTGACCTGTTTGCTGTGTTAAATTCAACCCCCTCCTCTGCTTTGCTGTGAGACGTTAACACTGCAACAGGTGTCAAAGGGTCACCTGGATCCCTGTTGAAGCAGATAAGAGCTAGACATATTATGGGGCTCCATGCAGCTGCAGGAACTTGGAGGAAAAAAAAGATGAGAGGAGAAAAATGAACTACATGTCTTAAGATATCTGTAAGTTGTTCACCATTGAGTTGTATATCAGTACAGACTTCTTTCCTCGGGGAAGGAAATGTTGAATGAGAGAGGAATGAGGTATAGCTTTAATCAGCTATTTCATGCTAACAGTATCTAATCTGAGATGAGCATTAGTAAGGTTTTGGCACCCTTCTCAGGTACCTCAGGCTAGGCAACATGTCCAAAGCATGCAACAGCAACCCTGCTGGCACACTCTTAGCTCTTATTCCTTAAAGAGAACATCCCAGAGAGAAGAAAAGGGGGAGGAGAGTTTCTTGGGCATATACCAAGCAGAAGCTTCACTGCAGAACTGCTTCAGCCTATATGAGTGCTATTCACAAGGCTGAAACAAGAGCCAGTGTCTGTGCATGCTCATTTTGAAAGTTTGCACTCCGACGTGAGGCGATGAGTGACAGAGCACTGCCAGTCCCAGCAGGCAGGGCAGAGGCACTTCAGAAACATGCCCAAAACTCTCCTCTGGTATGCATGGGCTTTCCCAGTGGTTATTACCTGTATTCCTAGGAAAAACAGATGTAGGAAGGCTGCTGTAGGAGTAGGTGAACCAAGCTTCCCTTAAAGTCTGTAACTGAAGTCAAAGCCATAAAGCTGTCCCTTACAGTCAAGAGTCATTGAATGACTTGTGTTGGAAGGGACCACAGAGGTCATCAGGTTCCAACACTCCTGCTGCAAGCAGCGTGGCCGAACACTGGACCTTTAAATGGAGTTAAAATAATTAATTAAACAACACACTTTTTTGGTGCAAAATGTACTTGTAAACTGCATTATTTTCAATGAAAACATATAAAATCATCAGTACTATGATTCAACTCCAAGCAGAGGAAAGAGCTCCAGTCACAGGGAAGGGAAAAGTGTGATGAGAGAGAAGCAGCTGAGCAGGCATTAGAATCTATGCTGTGAAATGCCTTGGAGATGTTTCTTTATGTCTTCTCATTGGCCTAAATGCATCTTACCGCAACTGAATCAAGAAAATAGCTGTGACACTCAGGGAAAGCACAGAGCAGTCATGGACTTCAGCAGGACATGAAACTTTCTGTACTGTTTGTGCATGAGCAGCAGTATTGATGGAAACAACTCAGACTTGCAGAATTGTCCTACTTAATCTACATTAACTGGAAATTCAAAGTTAAAAACTGTTGTTTCAAGGATCTTTTGGACCTTGATAGGATTAATGGATGAAGAATCAGGAGAAGATTTCACTTTATACTTGTGGTCGTAACAGCAGTTGTAATTTCACATCTGAAGATTAAGTTTGCTAGAAAAAATACCAAGAAAGCACCTTGGGTAGTATAGACCAAAGTATAAATATCTCAAAAGATATAAAAGCAGGGAATAGAGGGGAAAGGAATTGCTATTGGAGGCAGAGATTCTAAACATAGCTTAAAATTCTGCCAACCTCTAAACATAGGAGAGACCCAGAGCATGTCCATGCCTGTATATGAGCACCAAGATAGTTTTTGTGGCCAAGATAAAAAGTAAATTTTGAAATAAAATGCTTGCTGCTAAGTCTGCCAAGATGAGGCTCCACTGTAACCTGCAGCATTACCCAGAGGCAGAACTGATCCCTGGTTGTGTACACTGGCAACTCCATGTCTAAATACACTGAGAGGTCCAAAAGCTCTCATGGAGCAACTCCAAGGTACAAGAGAAGGGACTGGAACCAGAAGCAAAGTTACACAAATGTACACTCTAACTCATACCTATGGGAGTAGCTGAAAACCCGGGAAGACTTTGACAGAAATAGTCCACATTAGGTAGGCTTTTAAATTTCTTCCAGTTTTTTTGCTTCAGACATGCTTTCAGACATGACACGTCTTGTGTCAAAGGAAAAAAAGCAACAATTAAATCATTTCAAGCTATGTTGGACACTATATGGACCACTCCAGTGGAAATGCAATCTTGTTCAACAAGAATTTTCCCATCTTCTTCAGTCTGTGCAATTGATGCATTAAAATGATTTCTTTGTAGTACATTTACACAACTGTATTAGCCTGGGACAGAACAATAGCACCTGAAATTGTGTCTGTACTAAGCAGATGAATCACACAAGGAGTTTTCCTTCTCCAAAAATTTATACAGATTGTTTAATTGCTGAGTTCTTTAAAGGACTCACAGTCTTCTCTTGCAGGTTTAAATCAGAAGTAACCCCATAGAGTTACACATTACATGAAAAATGCAATCAATATGCAGTGTGGGTGTACAGCTGGCAGCCAGAGTGTTGCAGTTGGTAAGGGGCGTTCTGAACCGTAACACATTTAAAACCCCTCTCTTCTTTTAGCAGAGCTGGTGCACAAGAAAGATGGGGTGACCTAGGTATGGACACACGTAATGGCTTTACAAAACATGATATTTTTAACATGGTTGTTCCTTGATTTTTGTTCTGAACATTGCTTGCTGTGTTATGCTACTCTGAATCCTCTAAATGACTTTGAGGCAGTAGTGTGTTGATGACAGCCATTTGCCGGGTTGAATTTAAATTTACCTTGTCCCACATCATTTAAGCTACAACAGACACTGACAGCCAGCGGTCACAGACAGAAAATGGGAATGGTTCAAAATCATTTCTCCCATTAAGTACAAAGAGAATATTTGAGGGACAAGAACTCATTAAGACGAAATGCTACATTCAGAGCAATATAAATTAAATATTGTGTTGACATGCTGGTTGTCGGTAAATTTTTGTAACAACATTTATTGTTCCTGAAATGAGGCAGAAAGTTACCATAGCATGAAAGTATGTAACTGCAAGAAAGGAACTGTCTCTTTGGTACACTGTTCTTTCCTTTCCACTGCCTGGCAGATGATGAGCAATGTTATTCACTCTAATGCAGAAAACAGGGCCTGACCCTTGTAGACAAAAGGACATGTGGATTTATGGTGGATTAAAGTAACAGAATTGTTGAATAATTGAGGTCAGCAGAAACTTCTGAAGGGGTAGTGGACAAATCCCTGCTCCAAGCTTACTCTGAAGTTTGGTTAGGTCGCTCAGGTCCTGTCCAGAGGACTTCTGAAGATCTGCAGGGATGGAGATACCACATTCTTTCTGAATAATTGCTTGCTCTCTGTTGATTTCTGTTACAGTGAAATTTGTCCTTCTGACATCTTCTGTCTTTGCTGCATCATGACCATTTTATTTGCTTCTCTTTAGTGGAGTATGCTTGAGAAAAGACAGGCTCCATCTTTTCCACGTACAGTTTTCATATTCAGCTTCCCATTCGGAAGCTGAAATCAGTAATTTGTTGCCCTCATCACATTTTTTGTCTCCAGGCCAATCTAACACGTCCCCTCCCCATAGGATTGCTCTACAGCATCTGATTAGGAAAATGTGTGTATTAATGGAAGCTAAGATCAGATCCCAGGCACAGATTACAGTACTG
Source organism: Centrocercus urophasianus (assembly GCF_019232065.1). Lineage (NCBI taxonomy): Eukaryota > Metazoa > Chordata > Aves > Galliformes > Phasianidae > Centrocercus > Centrocercus urophasianus. The sequence continues at coordinate 37,091,905 of NW_024884475.1, read as the reverse complement.
TTGTAGATTGATTGCACCAGCTTCTAGAAGATCTGAGATAACAGAGAAGCTCATTTTTCTTATTTTCCCCTCACCCTTTATCAAGACTAGTCCAGTTTATCATGTCAATCATTGTGCTGAGGTTGAAGTGTTTTGTCTCTCACTGAATCAATAGGGATCAGACTTTTCTCAGTGCAACGAAGGATTAAATCTATGAGTTCCCATTCACAGGAAACTCAGACTGACCTTGCTGTGATGCAAAAAAAAAAAAAAAAGTATTTAAACAGCTTGATGGAAAACTGAGCTCTCAGTTGTCACCTGCTTTTGAAAAAGGTCTTTATCAGGCACAAGGGCACTTTTTTAGAAGTGCACAGAAATGAAGTCTCTGAAAATTTTGAAATCTTCATGTAAATTATCTCTCACAAAACTGAGCCATTGCATTATCCGCTCTTATTTCACCATGTAAGGTGAAAAATACTGCCATTTTGCAATATATTATACTATCTTCTGGTAAGTATTCAGCTGCTTTTTCTGAGCAGATATCTTAGTGCCCACACAGGCTGTAAAGATAGAAGCAGACTGTCTGCTGGCTTTGCACTTTGTTGTCCTTCGAATTATAGCTGTGCTACTTTAACTATGTCAAAAGCACTAGTCCTCAGGGACAAATAACAAAAAAATATGCCTAGGGCTTACTGGGTTGCACAAAAGTTTCTGCTACATCTCTTTTCCTGCCTCCACCATTCCACACAGAAGTGAGCTTGGTGCAGAGGCTGGCTGAAAGCCTCCAGCAGATTCCTGTGTCAGGGAACAGCCTCATCTGGCTTTGCAGAGCTCTCAGGAAGGCCTGCTGCTGCTGAAGTGTGCAGAGCAGGTTTAGTTTGAGCTGAGAATCAGGCAAGATGCATGGATCAGGCAAGGTCACACGAACATGAACATGTGCCTTTAATATAAAAAACATCTAGTGACTATTAGTACTTAAGGGGCACAGTAACAATCTGAAGCTCCCTTTTTCTAAGCACATAAGAATTCACAGGACAGTGCATTAATACATAGATGAGAAAATTCTCAGTCCTTACAAAAGGACCATGCTCTGTAGCACACCACATAAGAGAAACATTCAGCAGGTCAGTAACATCACCACCAAGGTAAATGCGTGCCCAGCACCTCCCCAAGAGAAAAGCCAGTTATGGACGCTCACTCACCTTCCCTTGATGTGAATAAAGGCAGCACAGTTCAGCTGCCTTCCCCTTGTACAACACATTTATTTGGGAATTTTCTGAATGATGGCATGGATGCTTTGCCCTCTGCCCCAAGCTGTTCCACTGAGACAGAGAGTAGAAGAGACAGGAAAGCGATGTGGAGTGCCAAGGAGAAATGCTGACTAATAGGCTCTGTTCCTAGATGTTCTGTGGCTTTACTATGTGTATTCATCACTAACTTTCAACATAGGCCTATTATAAAGAAACTGGATGTCTTGAGGTCTATATTTGGAATTGCTGAAGCAAGAAAAATCCAAAATTGCAATTGTAGCCCACTGAAACATTGAATTTGTGCTCTCTCTAATTAAAATTTCTTATATAAACTTGAGCTTCTTTAAGCATGCAAATTATTTTTCCTGCCTCTGCCTAATGTTTATATGTTCAGTTCCTGCAGAAGATTAATACCATTTTCTTTTCCAAGACCACCCCCATTTAAATTGCAGTATGCTCTTTTTCAGTATCTGTGCCTCCAAAACGGGTGCAGTGTCTCCATCTCCAGCTGCTATAAATTTGCTGTAGTGCACGAGGAGCTAATAAATTAAGGAATTCCATATATATATGTTTGCATGTACAATAAGCACACAACATTAAATATATTTATAAATAATATGAGAACTACCTATACAATAGAGAAACTTTTTGTGTGTGTGTTGGTGGGATTTTTTATTGTTTTGTTTCCCAATAATAGATTTCTTGCTGTGAATTCACTTCCTATGTGCAACTGAGGTGTTTTCTGCAAACAAAAAGAATGACATGCTTCTCTGATAGTGATGCCACAGTTGTGACTCACATCTATTTATATTCAATCTTGTCTTCTGCCACCAGTTTCAGACCTTAACTTGCCCTTCCCTCTCCTCTTTCAGTTTGCCTCAGCACTGGTTGTTCCACAAATGGCAAAGTGAAGCTGTGTGTAGCACGATAGCAGACTGAATTAAAGGGCTTAATGAACTGCAAACACTATTGAATGCTTCCCTTGCTGCATCCTCAAGCAAAAACTCTAGCAGCTAAATTTAAAAAAAAAAAAAATCTATACTAGGAAAATTATAGGAATGGTATTTTGAAAGAGGAAAAGAAGATAGAAGGGGTGAATATATGACTTCAGGCTTTAGTCTGAAAAAGCAAAATGAAATATTCAAGTCACTCTGCAGACTTCTGCAGCTGTAGATTAGGAATGTACATCGAGGCAAGCCGGCTAGCAAAGCAAAGAAGACATTGTTCTAAATATATTCTTTTTCTGCAGTAATGCATACCACAATAGTTTAGAGCTGCACAAAGACCTAGAGGATACTGTGGAATGCAAAAAGGTACATCCTTTGTCTATTACTTTAGCTGTTCTACTGTTACAGCATCCCTAACATCAAGAAAGCTGATAACCTGCAGCAGTTCTGCTACAATTCACCTCTATCCATGGGTGGTATGTTCCCTTCCAAAAGATTTTCAGAGGGTCAGGATTACAGGGAGGCTTGCAGTTTAGTTCTGCTTGCAATACTGTGTTCTATCAAAATGACTTTTTAAAACTCACTAATTTGCATGCATTTCATCCATCCTTTCTGGCAAATCCTGCTTGTTTTCTGTTACTGTAAGATGCACGGAGCTAGGAGAGCCTTCCTTTCATTTTATTTACCTGTCACTGAATGGCATCCTAGCATTTATGATAGTTTCTGGAGGTTGAACCTGGAAACCTCGTCTCCAATCACCTTGTCCAGGATTGTGACACTGCTCACATGCCATGACCCATGGCACAAGGCAACAAAGCCACCTGACAAGGTCCTGCCACAGTCCAGATGGGACCAAGGCACTACTGGCACATCCAGTATCAAACTTCAGGGTTAGAAGGGTCTCTGTAGATTGGCTGCAAGATCATCCTCTGGTGACTTTGGTGCTGAAAAAGCTCAGCTGCACAGATTTGCAAACAAAGCAAATGAGAATCCTTTCTACTTATATCAGACCTCAATTTGCCAATGCTTATTCTCAGCCTGGAAGAACAAAATGACTCTTTTACCAGAGAAAAGAGAGCGGAAAACACCAGTGTGATTGTTTTCATAAATAATGGAAGAAAATTCTCCATCACACACTCAGCAGTGAGCAACTGAGGTTTTCATTTGAAGCAGCAGAATATTCAATCAGTGATTTAATCACTATAGGAGACCTATGGAGTCTGCCACAGACACAAATAAAAATGCAGCCAGCGCACACAGGAGGCGACGCAGAGGAATCAGATAAAGCAGAACTAGTTATTTTTAACAGTCATTAATATTGCAAGAGAAGCTGTGACAAAAGCAGCAGCTTTAGAATTTCGGATAGTGTTCTCATTAATGCCAGCAAAATATTATACAATGAGATATGTCATATCAAGGATAACAGAAAATGAAGGCAATAACAGACATTACAATAAAACTAACACCAATTATATATATTATTGTGAGATTTTGAACAAAATATTCACTTAATACAACTAACAGATATTGCATTTACTACATGCTTCAACATTTTAGTTGTAGAAGAGTAGAAACAATTCCACAAAGTGATGTTTTACTCAGACAGCAAGACAAGGTGCTGAGCATATATTTATCGAAAAAACATACATTCATTTTATGCCAATGATTGTAGACACAAACTGAATTACCAAAGATACATTAAGAGATGCTTGACTGAAAAGCATAGAGGGAGAATGAGATTCCCATAATCTCTTACCTGATAAAGTGGTTGTTCAAAAATTCAGATAATATGGATACAGCACTGAATACACCTCAATCTGTTTCGTTTCAGTGAATATGGAGAGGAAAAGATGTAACTGAAATAGTGCAAACAGAAGTTATCTTAAGACATCTAAGACATTTCTGGAAATTATATCAACTGGGGTACTGTAAATATTTTACTGACAAAAAAAAAAACAACAAATAAGTGGGGTAGCCTTCCCTAGCTCTTGTGCTTCCTGTGATTAACTTTAACAACTTATTGTTGAATAAAATAAAACAGACTCCATGGACTTTACAGGTGCTGAAATCATTTTCATAGAAGAACTGGACTTCCACTAAAAACTATTTTTCTCCAAGGCTTATTGGTCAGTTGATCTATACAGCTATCTTTCAATCATAAAATAGCTTTTCATAACAGAAGCATTTGATATTCCTTTCTTCCATGCTACTATTTATATTCCCAATACTTCTTTTTTTTTTTTCCAATCACTTGTGATAATGAATTCAATTCATATCACCAGAATACCAGAAAAAATACAGCATCCTATCTGATAATCTCAGTTACATAACTCAAGTGATAGTCCAGCTGTAAATAAATTGTCACATTATATTTGTTCATTGAACAATCTATTGATTAAAAGATCACTATAATGAATATTAATTTATGGGCTATCTGTGAACAAACAAACAAGACTAATTAATGGCATTTATTTATGTCTCGGATGACTCTCATCTCTAGTAATCAGCATTCTTACTGCAAAAGAAAACAGTCTGACAGACAACTTGGTAATTTCAGGCAACAGTTGTAAGAACATCAACCGATGATGTACTCTGTGTGGCATGAAAATCATAATGCATATTAAATGTGGCACTTTAAACATGACAGCAAATCATTGCTTTTGAATGAGGCAGTCCTCCCAAGTTCTCATTCCTAAGATGAATTAACATTTATTAGCATGAGCATTTGTGCGGTCACTCAATTAGGTCATGAGAGTGATCTGGATTAAAATTAACTTGACAAGGTAAACGAACAATAGTTGCTTTCAACATTAATTTTAAGGATTGCATTCATTTCTCCAGAGTGAAGGCTTTCTCCTACCTAATTCAAAGGATTTTTTTCCATAATTCTTCTTCTTTACTTTATTCTCCTACCTTTATTAAATAAAATAAAATTGATTCTTGAAGAGATGAAAGAAAAATAAGTACTGGCAGTTATTAGTCTGACCAAAATTTCAAAATAATTGTTATTCTTTTTTAGCTTTCAAAAGATGTTTGTTTTCTTTTAATGAGGAAAAGTCATTATGAAAAACTAGGCATTCTGAAAATAAACTCACCAGAACACCTTGTTTTACATCCCTTGATAGCAATTTTCCCAGGCTTCACCTGAAGCCTGCAGCAGCTCTTCCTGTTGTACTGTTCCAGAAGAGCAGGAAGGAAATTTCACAGAACAAAACCTTGCTTTCAGGATACACAAAGACTCACACTCCTTGGGAGTATTTGTAACACTGTGAAGCCCAACGCTTTCTTCTACGTGTGCAGTCTGCTGAGTGGTACAAGAGCAGCAGAAATCTCATTGTTCAAGCTGCTTCTGCTGAAAAAACAGCGCAGCACTAGCCAGGCAGAGGCTACCGAGCTCTTCTACCTCTGACATTGCCATCAACTCTTTCCATTTGTCTGTCTACAAGCAGTACAATGTATCACAACTTATCACTACAGCCCCTTCTAAGAACAAATGATATGCAACATCTAATGAAAGCACTTCTATTGTTCCAAACACCTCCAAATTTTAACCTGATACTTCTAATTACTAAGAAATTGTTGGGTTTCCCTATCTCAGCTGGGAAAACAGGCTCCTTTCTATACATGTGCTGAAGAAGAGCATAGTACTGAAAAAACAGAGGAAAGTGTGATATACAGTAAACAATTATAATGATACTCAATAGCAATATCCCACTGGAAATGTGTGTGCTAATCTGAGAACATGAAACACATCTGAGAATGAGCTAAAAGGAAAGCTACAGCCTGAAACGTATCACTTCAAAACAATTTCATGAAGTCACTGAGAAGCAAAAAGTTCCTCTTAACCTCTGGTCAGGACTGGCATCTCCACATGTCTCTACAAAGCTTGGCTCAAGAACACCACATTCCCTCCATTTGAGCATAGGCCCTTCATACTCCACAGCTTAGTATGACTCAGCTATGAGGTACGCCAGCTTGGTGTCCTCCTCTTCTGCACTTGATTTAATGAGGAAAACCTGAGGTCTGCAGACTAGAAAGAGCCCATAGTAGATCCCCAACAGCAATTTACAATTACGTAGGAATACTATTCTATCACTAGATCTGAAATTTCAGCGTTTTTGTAGGTTTTTTCTTCTGCCCATGCTAGATAGAACTATTGTACTACCACATGTGTGCCTTAATATATATTGAAAGATCACAACTGTTCTCTCATAATAATTTTCAGTAAATACATTTTTAACCCTGGGCCATTTTTATACATTGTCCATATGGCATATTCCATGTACGGAATTCCAGACACCTAATTTGCAGGGAATCAGCAAATCCTGCTTGTTACCAGAACATTTCAGGTATCATGTGTTGCTGCCACTTCTTTTGCACACTTCACTTTAGGTTATTCTCCACACTAGATAGCCTTCAGCTAATGGGTCCATGGGGTACACAGAAATCACACGACTCAGTGAATTTCAAATATCATGTTTCTATGCCCTGGATACTATAAAAGATGTTATTTACCTAGTCTTAAACAATATGTTCTCAGAAGAATGGAAATGTTGGATAACATTAGCTCCCTGTGGCCTACTTTTCAATGATCTAGTAATGTAAATGAGCTGCAATGTTAACATAGTCAATTTTCTAAGGATATGTCCAACACGGGTGAATTTTCTGGGTAGATGAGATCTTCCTACATCACCTCAGTGAGTCACCAGCAGAGGGTGGAGCCAGACAGAAGGGGTTGTATCCATCCTCTACCTATCCTTCACATCTTCTCGATGTGTGGATAGTCCCTGAAGATACAGGCAGATGGGCCTAATTTATAATAGCCCCAAGGCAATGCGTAATTATTCCAGAGGCCAGCCTAGACTCCAGACACTGCTAAAAAGCAAAAAAGCAAAAAGCTAGCAGTCAGATACATTTTCCTGTTCACTTGTACTTAACAAATGTCAGCTGAAGACGAATTATTTCTATGTAATTACACTATGTTTTCAAGCGCTGATGATGTAGTCAGGAGGCACTACGGTGAAACTGAAAATAAAGCATAACAATGTTTTTATTTACATCCCTGATTCAATACAAAGCTATATACAACATCAAAGAAATCATAAAATGCAGAGCACTAATATCTAAGTAACAAATTGTCTCCATGTAGTATTCATTTCTGTGCTTTTCTTTATAGAGATAGATTTGAGGAAGGCTTGTCTTTTCCAGTTTTTTGGTTTTTTTCTTATGTGGAAGCTAGATTTAATTCACTTAGAAATAAAAATAACAATGAGCTTATAAAAAATGTTGAGAAAGATTTGAAGAAAGGAACAGTTAAGGCGAGGAGTCAGACTGATAAGATAGTTGGTAATTTCAAAATTCCAAGAAGTTAAACTAGACAGTAACAACCCCCTTGGAAAATAATAATAATAAACTCTAATTAAAACAGTTGTCTGTTTGCTCAAAATCAGGTTGCTGTAATACATACTCACAAATTATTGACAGAGAAGACAGCTGAAGAAAATGAAGTCCAGTTTAGTCATTACCAATATGAAGCTATTGCACAAAATAAATCTCAGAAATTAGAGGCAGAACAGAACTATCTGGTGGTTTGTCCCATGTCCCTGGCAGTTGTTGAATCTACACATTAGGTGACACTAGGCACAACTCCCAGTACTTCTTTTGCAAGTCTGTGATAAGCTAAAGCTCTCCAGTACAAAACACTTATTTCTGCATGGTCAGTTCTGGTAAAAATCATTTTGCTAGCCATACATATATTCTGTTGTATTTTTATGAATATTCCACGCTCTAATATAAGTAGCCTACATGGAGTTATGAAGACATTCCTTAGAGACATTCTGACAAATTGTATTCAGCTTCTGAGTTTGATTTTTAATTCAAGTAAAATAAAATCTTGTGCAGCTGTCATTAAACTAAATTTCTACAGCAGAGATACTAGTGTCTTATCTGACTAAACATTTTAACAGACTACCTGCAAGCATCACCCATAGACTTCCACTGAATGGAGAAGGAAAGATTTAGTGATTAAGAAAGACAATTATTTTCACTGGTTTACACTCATTATGCACTTCATCTGCATCTTTGAGTCTTTGTGCTTCTTTACAGCTCCTAGTTTTAGGATGAAAATAACATTGCCATTTTACAAGTGAACATCTTCTCAAATGAACTCAGAGACAGAAGTGAAGCTTAGGCATTAAGCGAAAGGGTGTTTAGTGAACTGCCACAGAGAAAGGCACATTTAGTATTTGGGGACTTTCACTGCAACAGTCATGGGATCCATGCTGGACGAATAGCAAAGAGGAAATATCAGCTTCCCAAACTAGATACTAATCCCACCTCTAAAAGAAAAGAAAAAGTCCCATTCATATCAGTCTGGTTTGAAACAATCATGTAAGAAAGAGGTTTCATATCAAAGTTTAGATACTAATACAGATATACTACCTTGTCTCATCTATCTGCAGTGCATACATGGAATACCAACTCCTCACTGTTAACTCAAGCTACGGAATAAGACTGGTGATGAGGTTAGAGATGGTTTTTTTGCTTTTGGTTATTTTTGATGTTTTTTTTTCTTCTTTTTTTTTTTTTTTTTCACTTTGAAAAGCAACTTATGCAGCCAGTGTGATGATTGGTGGCTTGGACAGTATTGTTTAAACCAGGCTTATGTTAAAGCAACAGTTGTTCCTAATCAAATCAACGATAATTCATTTAGCTCTGCTAAGGTTCTTGCCCAGTTTCCAGACACTAAAGTAATATGCTGTAGTGTGATATGCTTTTTAAGAAAATATTTCCCATATCTCTTCTAAATAAATTGCTTAAATTTAATGGTATCCTATTAAGCAAAATAGAAGCTCATTAATCACTTTCTTGATATCATCCGTTAGTTTATATTTCTCCTCTCCAAATATAATTAATATTAATATTTTAAATTACTTCTAACATAGAAGACCCCTGTGTCTTTAATCATGCTCATTTCTGGAGCTGTTTAAAATTCTTCTCTTTTTTTCAGTCAGAGGGCATGACTGAAATTTTAATGCTGTCTGCAAAATGGATACGTGCCACTGTTTCATTGTATGTAGTGACATTCATTTCTCAGATAGCTCATCTGGCTTTCTATTGTTACACATTTAGCAAAAGTGTTCTTGTACATCCACTATACCATAGTGAACAGCATCACAGAAACTGAATAATGGACTTTTCCAGGGTAGGCATTGACCTGTTTTCTCATCCTGAATGTGATCATTTTGGCTGAGGAATATTGCTGGAATAATTGCTTAGTCTGTACTCAATTTTGGATAAAATTTCAGAGACACTCTTAATAGCCTTGCTTCATTCACAAAGACTGTATACACCAGTGAATGTTACAGATAATACAAAAGATTTTTGCTCCAGAACACTAAAGAAGCTTATGATTAAATAAGGCTTCTTTTGAATTATTTTTCTAAATGTCCCTTTCTTTGTAAGTACAATGAATTGCTGGACGCTGCATTAAGAATTCCTCAGAGAGCTACACAGAGTAAGATCATACTTAACAATTGGTTTAGGCAGGTTTATCCATTGCCAGTCAAAGGGAGAAAGCCGATACGATGCCAGCTACAGTCCTTGCAAGTATCAGTGAGGATATTTAAATTAAAATGTCTTTTGTCCCTAGCTTAAATGAATAGATGGTGTATAATCTAATGTTTTGTCATTAGAGATGGTGCTGCACAGTCACAGTAGCAAGTGAAGAAATGGTAATAAGCTCCCCTTGGGGTCACTGAGGATTGTGGCAGTGACTTGTGTGATCTCATCCCTCTTCACTTGGAAGAAGCAAGACCCAGCACTTCATAATCCTTCTGAATAGACAAAGCTACAAGAAAGATGGTTCAGTGAAGCTGAATTAATTTCTCAGTCCGGTTAGCTTGAAAATTGCTTGCACTGCTTTGCTTTAGGAGAAATTTTAGGATGCCTGGCAACAGACAAATTGTTGGACATCTATACAGTGTGGGGAAACTCTTACCTGGGAGCCTACAGAAGGAAGTTCTTGCATTTTCTTGATACAAACAAGATCCAGCACATCAGTGAGGACTGCCTTCTTTTTAGCCTACTGTTCCCTTTGACCAACAAATTATAGACAAGCCAATCTAAACTCACCTCTTTTTTCTTTTTTTCCTGTCAATTACATTACTCTCTTAGACAATCATTGTTTCTGTTTGATTCAGTTAGGAGATCTTAAAGACAAGGAAGTATGGTGTAAGCACGGAACATATCTGGTCACCACATCATTGTATTATCTTTACCTTACTGAAAATCTATTTTCCATCTCTTTCCAAACATCAGATTTTGTATGAGTATGGAGTCAAAGGGCTGAACAATCTGCATTCCTGGACAAGGTTAATGGGTAGCCAAGTTTTTCAAAGCAGCCTTCAAAATGAAAAGCGCTAGCTCAGTGACAACACAACTTGCAGGTTGCCTATACAGCCTGCTAGAAACCTGACAAAAATCTGTGCTATAAGAGTTATTTTTAACAGATTTAAGCCCATAGGTCCTATTTAAAGAAGCATCAGCACTTTATTTAACTCTTTGACCTACAGTGTTAATGTAGATTTTAATGCCAATAATGGGCTGTATTGTATATCAAGTATTTGGATATTACCATTTAGCCACTGCATTCTCAGCTTGAGGACAGTAGTAAGTCAGGAAGTTCATTTTTTTAACACACAGTGAAGTCTATGATCTTATAAATCATGCCAGGTTTCAGAGCTTGCCTGAGGCCTGGGTTCTCTTGATAACCAATGAACTTCATAGAATGAGAATTCGGAAAAACATACAGCAATTCCTGTCCCTTAACTAACCAAATAAGGCAGCTATTCCTGAGGATGAACATTTCATTTATATTATACAGCAGTGATGAGGTATCACAACAAATTGTATTAGGGGCTTATTGCAGTAAGATAAATAAAGGCATAGTAAAAGATAGCTCCTGTCACCCCCAAATAAACAAGTGCAACAAAATGCAACTTCTCAAGAAGAAAGACTAGCATAGAGAACCCTCATTATAGGTGTCACAGCTTTCTGGTGGAAGTTCTATGGGCAGGAGACCAGCAACCCAGTACAATACAATTGATTACACTTATACCAATTTTTTCCATATTTACTTCCTACAGTGACTGTCAGCTTGACTCCATCCCTCATTTTTCTGTCTTTTTAACCTGCTATCTATAGTATCTGTTCACTCATATTTGATGAAATGATACGTAAGAATGAAGGATGAAGGGAAGAGGCAGCTTGTTTGGCAGAAAGAACTGTGCAGAAATAGAGATAATGGACATGAAGGCAGGAGGAAAAAAAGAGAAGGAGTTGCAGTTAAAGTTTTATTGTTTCAGAAGTAGGGACAGAAAGAGGTTGAAGCCCAAAACAAAATTCAACTGGCAATGATCATTAGTAACTGAAAACAGTAACTGCTTTTACGAGTGGATTTCAATGCTAAGAGGACATCATACCTTACACTCACTTAGAGAATAGCCATAGGGAGCATCTACATTTGATTGTGATTTCATCTCTCTTACAGCTTAACCGTTCTCTTACAACTGAGCTTAAAAAAAGCATTGAAGTGGTATTAGGCATTAACAACACAAGTACAAAAGACCATATAGTGGACTCGCTTTCCTTGCAGTTAGAATATCTGCATGTCCATTTGGTTCTTTGGTTTCACTGAAGTTGGTCTGGTGCAAATGATTGCACCCATAATTAATGTCATATGGTTATAGTAGGGAAGAGAAGAAATTTTGCTTCAGAATGTTTTATTAGCACAGTACCCATTACATTCTCTAGTTCTTGCAGTACATGTGAGTTGAATTTTGCAGTTTTTGTAAATGCCTTGGGAATACAGAACATTTCATTTTTATGTTTACATTTTGCACAGTAGCCAGCAGTCAGACACGGAGGGTATTCATGCTGCAGAATTAGTTGTTTCACTGTGTGACAACATTTTACATAGTTCCCAGTATTCTGCATATGTCTGTGAAGAAACAGGCACAGTTCTTAACAAATAACCTACCTTCTCTATTCTGTTGTGGTCACATGGATTTGACTGAAATTTCCTCTTTGAAGGTAATTTTTGTTACTGCTCAAAGATCACAGTGAAACATACCATCTAACAGACTATTTCTTGACCCTGAGCTATAGATGTTAAATATTTCTTGTAGAAAATGAGAGAAATTGCCACATAGCTTTTAAATTCCAACTACCAGGAATGAAGCTGCTGAGTAGTCAAAGCTTTTGTGACTTCAGACCCGTGCTTCACAGGCATATGTAGTAGGGATGTCTATTTGGAAGAGCTTAACTTTTACAACACAAAAATACAAAGACTCACAGTAACACATTTTCTCTTCTTATTTATGACATTGCTTGGAGTGCTGGGGATATTTTTGCCATTAATTCAAGGAACTAATGAAATTACACAATCATCAAACTTCTCCAGATATAACATGAAATACATGCCCAACTAATTTCTTCCTCGCAGTCCGTTTCAGACAATTACTATGTCTGTAGCAAAAACAGACTGTCAAAAATGATAGTTGGTAAAAATGACCCTGTTTAGAGAAAATGACTTGGTAAATTCTGCTCTTCTGAGTATTAAAAGCTGTCATTTTTCAGGAACCACTATTACACAGTACATCAAACTATCCAACAGGAAATTTTTGACAAGCTCAGTGTTTGGGAATGGCTTAGGACTGACACTCCTAAACAGTTTTTCATGTGATTATGTGAGTGTTTTCTGATCTGCCATCTTAATTTTGATATAGGCAGCCAAAGTAACAGCATTGTCAAAAAAAAAAAAAAAGAAAATAAAAGAAAACAAAAGAAAACCTGTTGGACAGGTTTGTTTTTTTTTATTCTTGTTTTCCCACAAAAATGATCTTTTTCACACGCAGGTGGCTGCTTTTTCCACACCATGTTTCACAGTTACTTCACTAAAAAGGATTTCTGATGCCTCTGGTCTAATGATAATTTAATGGGAAGGAGTAAGCATAGCAAAGTTTCACGTATTTAGGCCAACAACACATTTAGGCGAAGGTGAAATGCCAACAGCTTCATTAACACAATGAGTAAATGTAGTACATTCATAGAATCATGGAATGGTTTGGGTGGGAAAGGATGTTTAAGATCATCTAGTTCCAGCCCCTCTGGGCAGGGACACTTCCTTCTAGACCAGGTTGCTCAAAGCCCCATCCAGCCCAGCCTTGAATGCTTCCAGGGAGGGGACATTCACAACCTCACTGGGCAACCTGTTCAATGTCTCACCACCCTCACAGCAAAGAACGTCTTCCTAATAATCAGTATAAACGCACCTTCTTCCAGTTTGAAATAATTTCCCCTTGTCCTGTCACTACATGCCCTTATAAAAAATACATTGCCTTGTTCTGATAAAAAAAGTCAGACTGTTTTGGGGGTTGAACAAGGATATCTTGTCCCTAGGTGACATGTGGGGCAGATTATTCATTAAAGGCCTCATGTCCATTAAACAACTGGATATAGGACAAATTTAACCCGTTCAGCACTGAGCACTTTTAACGGCTATCATGTGCTTTCTGGAGTTTAAAACATTTAGCAAATTTTCTACTACATATACAGGCCTTCTGACACTGGTACTGCTGCTGTATAGAAACATTCAAGTATCTAAGTCTCTTGGTAAGAAATGCTGTCACCTATATTATATACAGCTTGTCTTCTTTTTGATAGATTACATGCTACAATGAAACATGCTACTTGTCCATATAATTTAACTACATACTTGAATAATGATTATGATATGCATTGCATTTTAAATTATCTTCCATTATGTTTCATTTGCTGTACAGATTTCAGTTGGCATTTACAAGACAGACAGAAAATTACAGCAATTATTGAAAACTATTGTGATATAAAAGCAATGTACTTCCCCTCCTTTTATCAATTTTCTTTGTACCGTAGATTCAGTGCCTGAAAAAAACCATATTTTTCCTCCTTAACTATTAACTGTGCGGAGAGAATTAATTCTAATCCCTTAGTATTTTTGGTAGCAAACAATGTTAATTCTGAACTTGATTGTGCTTTTTATGGAGCCTTTTAATTAGATTAGAATTTGTTAAATGTACATGCACATTCACACGTATTTCCACAAGCATAACAGTCAATTCTGATCTGAATGTGTGTGTTTGGTGGCCCTGCTAGGCAGGGGGGTTGGAACTACATGATCCTTGAGGTCCCTTCCAACCCGGGTGATTCTGTGATTCTGTGTAATTCTTAATTCTTCTTAAAAAATATAATCATTTTTAATTTCATTATCACTTTTCTAGTCCAGGTTGAGGAGATTTTAACAAGAATTTCTTTGGTCAGTCTTTCTTATTACTTCATTTATCTTAATGGCAGGGGCCTGTCCCATAAACTCATCTATCCACGGTTAGTTATACATTCATGAGTAGTTTCTCATGATCCTATGGGTATAATCACACACAGAAAGTTAAGCATTTGTGTGTTTATATAAGAACAAGGTCTTATTTTGCCTGTGCTTTCTTAAATACAGAGCACGTTGTGTTCATTGTGTTCTTTAAGGGGAGAAACAACTTAAAAGTGTTTGAAAAAGGGGATTAATATTTTTCATAGCATGCATAAATAATAGCAATAATTTTCACCATGTATGCCTAACTCTAAAGTAAAATTTGTAACACAAATCTCTATAGTGTAGCATAACAAACTTGTACTTTGTGTATTCATGTGATTTAAATTGAATCTGGCATTGCAAATGGCAGGAATTTTAATTACTTAGAATAATATATGCATTATGACCTAACATACTAGTACAAGGGGATGCTGTTTGATTATAATTCAGATATAAATGTGTGAATCTTTTTTCTTTACGATTCTCCAAAAAACAAATATCTATATATTATTGTGACAAGAAGGTGTCTCATAATAGCTGCTGGAAAAACAACCATCAAAAAATAACTGTTAAAATTTTAAAATAAAACAACAACATCATAATTCCTAGTTAAAACCTTGTCATATTATATCCATTAGAATAGCTACTGGAAGACATAAGAAATTTCTCTGATGTGGGATAATGGCATATGCTCTGTCGTGATGTAACAAAGTAAGAGATGTACAATAAGCAGGTCTCTTATTATTTACCTTTCCCTTCTATCATGGTTTTCTCTCCATATTCCCTCATTTTTTTTCTTCTCAAGTTTTAGCTTTGAAAAAGGCCACCAGGAACACAGATGAAGCACAGTTTAACCATGAGCTTAGTTTGAAATAGCCAAGCACCACTGTTGTCTGCTTGGTATCAGTGTACACTCTGTTCAGCATATTGGAGACATGGAAGGTGGATGTTATGATAGCTAACAGCAATGCCATGAGCAGGAGATGAACTGTGAAATGAGAGCAAGAAATCAAATACAATGTAGCCAAACGTCGTAATCTTCACTAATTCTACTTGATTATTTTGACACAATTTGAGGCACAAATTATGCTAATTAAACTAGGGAGCTTGCTCCCACACATCTATCAGTATTTTTAGAGACCTTCCTTGATTTCTTCCAAGCATTCTGCACATGTCAAAAACTGCTACTTATAATAGTAACTGGTGATTAGTGCCACAGCAATTTTTAGCATTAAACACAACTTTCTCATTGTTTCTGATGAAAGCTGAACAAACCAATTTCAGGAAGATAAACCCTCTCGTTTGGGAATTGGCTTAAATGAGCTTTTCTCTTTCCTACACCCCTCCTCTTCACACAAGAAAACAACCCCAGATATTAGTGCAGCTTTAAAAAGTTACTATTCCAGGACTCTGTGGTGCTGTAGGTAACCAACCTGAAAATGCCAAAGATGTCACTGATTTCTTCTCCTCCAATTTTTGGAAGACTGAACATCCTTGGATCTGGTCCAGCTCTACTTCTGGGGTCTCTCTCATTTAAATGACGACACTGGCAAATTTTACAACACCTCACATATTATTTGGCTACAGATAGTCACAGAGCATGGATGCTTACTATTGAGTATAACCAGATGAGCATATGTCACAGAGCTGCTTAGCATTATGGCTTAAAAATAGATGTATATTTATGTCAGCTCTAGTTGCCATGGGTAAGTCTAAATGATACTTTTTTTAAAACAAACAGTGCTTTAAGTTATGTGAACTCAAATTCAGAAACCATTCAATTTGCACTGAAATTTATATATATGTGTGTGTGTGTGTGTGTGTGTATGAAGTACAGTTGACAGCAAGGTACAGTATGGCACATGCACAACCAGACAGTGTAGGAAAGGCTAATCTACCAGTGTCCTGCATCTGTCATTCATAAAGGAAGCTATCTACCCAGTATACATGAATATAGGTTACTATAGTAACACTGAGCTCTTATTTTTCTTCAGGTTTATTATATGGAAGCCAAGGAGTTTGTCCAGACACTGAGTGCATTCATAACCTCTAGAAATGTCTGGTGAATGCCTCCTTGAAGGCACTTCTAATAGACTTGTTCACTGCTAAAGACTGCAGCCTGGAAACTAAAAGTAGACAGCCCCCATAACAACAATATAAAGCCATAGTCCAGGCTTGTACCTATAATAAATAATAAAATACTAAAAATATAAAAATGAAATAATAAAAACTAAGATGACGTAAAAAAAAAAAAAAAAAAAAGAAAGAAAGAAAGAAAGAAAGAAAGAAAGAAAGAAAGAAAGAAAACCAAACAATTAATTCACTGTTACCTTTTTTTTCCAAGACTAAACTCAAGGGACCTATGGACAGGACTTCCCCTGAGCCACCAGAAAGGAGCAATTCTGAGGAGCTCTGAAATATGGAGTAATATATGCACTTTGTTACAGAGGGAGTTCTCAAATCTCCTGTTAGATGTTCTTGCAGATTACCATGTGCAAGGGGTTCATTACAAAAGGAATACACAGATCCCACAGCCTGCTAAATGCTGGGCAACCACATAACAGAAAGGGTGAAACACCCTGGGATTTCTTACAAAACACCCATCTTTTAAGACTCATCTCTTCAATTCTCATTAGGCACCGATCAATTTTAAGACTGAAATTTTTTGTGTGGCTTCAGAGCATCATAGACAAGACAAAGAGAAAACAGTGGTGCTCCAAGATTGCATGGCTCTTACCAGGAAAGATATGAAGTGCCAGACCTAAGAATACATGCACGATCTATTTATAGCACTGTTATATTTTCTCATTCATTCATTTCCTTTGGGAGCTTGCTGTGTTGTGGTTGCATTCAGGAGCAAGTCTTCAATCCCATGGCCCTGTGGTTACAAGAAAAAAGCAGCTGAGGGTTGTATCATATTTTTATGTAGCTGTACAATAACACTTTGGGCATCCTGGAATGAAAAAAGAAAGAAAATTAGCTGAACTTTTTTTTGCTTTGCCACAGTGGACTGCTTTGTGGCAGGGATGCAGGATGATCCATGGTTAAGGAACTGGTGATACACTTGGGGATGAAAGTTTGGTTCCTGAATGTTGCAGGAGGTTTTTTATTTCCGTAAGCAGGATTGTCAAAAGTAACTAATGATTTCAGCTTCCTCCAGATGAGCTTGCCCAATTGAAGACAATTTAATGGATAATAATGGATTTAATGGACAATTTCCTGGATTTCTCAGGAAACTGAGTATCAACATTCCCCCAAATAAAGTTTCTTTGTCTTCAGTTTAGGCAGTCCAGATTTCCTCATAACATTCATACGTGCTTTCTGGAAATCTGGGCAATTGAGCCCCAGAGATATTGGGCTATCTACATTGAGAGAATACTCACAGTATGTTCCCCATCCTTTATCTTTCTTTCATTTTTATTTTTGTCTCCTGAACTGCAAATCCCATTTAATGTGTCAGTGTGCAGTGTCTGGTACTGAGTTCTCAAATCCCAATTGAGGATTTTCACTGTTACTAAAATACAAATGTCTCAGTATCAAAATCATGCAATTTCAGATGCATCTTTTCCAGTGCTTTGTACAGAAAAAAATGTCCTGGACACCTGCATCCAATTAGAGTGTGGGCTAGTTAGCATACAGAAAGCAGCTGGAGTGCCTTAAAATATTTTTCTTGCCATGACACTGTGGCTTCTGTCAGATTCCCTTCTCTATCCTTCCTATTGCTGCCATGGGTTGGGCTGCATGCGGAGACAATGGCTGGCACTGGAGCAGATATGGGGGCACCATTGACCTCATCTCACATGGGCCAATTGGGTGTCAGGGAACACAGAGCCCCCAGAGGAGATAAGCAGATTACTTTAGCCCCCACATTTCTGCTACACTCTCCTGTATTCAGGACACTGCAAGAAGCACTCTGAAAAGCACTGATCTGCTTTAGTACTCTTCATTAAAATTTAAATCCAATCAGCTGAAACATGCTGTGATTTAACAAAAAATCAGAAGGACTGAAAGAAAATAAAACAGTATCTCAGCCTGACCTGAGGACAGAATAGTTCAGCTGAAGTAGACATTCAAAGATCATCAAGACCAACTTCAGCAGAAATAAAACTATTTACTTAATGGTAATTTCTCATGATGATTATATTAGTTCCAACTCAGACGAGGTAAAGACAGCAGATCTCCACATTTATTTTAACTCCAGTTGCTATACAAACCAGGCTGTAAATCTTTGGTAAAATACTCTATCTAAACAGTCCACAAGCTTTATAGCAAAGTGTTAAAAACCTAACAGTCTTCTACTGACTTTCTATTCCTGTTCTGACATTTAAAGCTTTACAGCATCTTTGTTTAAACTATCCAAGTTTAGAGAACACTTAAATTCAGCCTTATACTGACCTTGTTGAACAAACCGTAATTTTTTTTGGCACCAAAACCCCTGGCTTCAGGCTGCTGCTGGTTGTGTGCTGTGTTGTTTTTTAGGAGACATCCCTTGAATGCACTTCCCAGATAACAGCAAAAGACTGTTTCCTCTTCATGTCTAGACACTTTGCCAAGTGTTCATTCTTGAGTAAGCAGTACAATGAATTATCTCTTCTATACAGAACAGCAGCCACAGAGCAATCCACAGGTTAAAACAGGAGCCTTTGGAGCTATGGAGACATATGGGAGGCTTGGAAGTTCTGTCTTGTAAACATGAGAAAAATGTGACCTTCTCAACACCATATGAGATCATACTATGCATACCTGCAGACATCTGCTTGACCATATGTAAATGCTTCATGCATTTATTTTGGAGGTCCTGGCAGGTAAGAATAAGACTGGAAATCAGGAGTCAACATAACATAATTGTGGGAGGCATCCAGAAAGGTATAGCAAGGTACAAGCATCATAACTCGACAGGGAGAGCAGGAAACATTGGTGATATGGTTTCTCGCAAGAAAACTTATCCTGTATTTAGCTTTGTTAGGTTTTCTGGTTCTTTGATTGCTCTTTGGATCAGCACTGAAAAAGACCTAGATCTGAAAAAATACAAGTGAAGCTGTACAGCTTGTAACTTTGTAGGTCTAATGTAACTGGAGGAGCAAGATCCTCCTAGAATTCAGGCCAGAAAAAGTCTGACATAATAAAAATAATATATGCAATGCAGGGGTATTATAGCATCAACTCTATGCCTGGCAATATTTTTGAACCTATTTTTCTGTTAACTTATTTAAATATCTGTCAGCTTGAGTTCTCATACACAGTGTCCCAAGGCATTAATCTCCTTAATAAAATGTTATGCATTCCCACAGAAGCCAACAACACAAAAATGAAAGGGAAGCTCTGCTCATAATTCACCATAAAAATAGTCTTAAAGAATTGCTGAGCACATAGTTAAAAATGTACTGTAACTTTGCTATCTAAAACTTCCTCCTGCAATACAGTAACAATGAGGATATCCTAGGAAAATAGGAAATAGCAAGAACGTGCAAACCGAAAATATGACCTGTGTTAGTTCAGCACCAAGAGAAACAGGATTGTACCAGCACCTCTGCCTGGTTCTGGAGCCTGTTTGAATACTGTGACAAAGAAAGGAAAAATAAATGCTCAGAAACAAATCATTTCCAAACAGAATGAAGCCCTCAACATCATGCAGAAGTTGTTAGGAAGCACGGATTTGCTGCGCTTAATTTCATCATTCTGTGCTACCACACTGGGCTAGAGAAACCCATGTAAAAGGAATGGACCTACATGACCCAAAAAAGACATATTTGGGCTGCAACTCTTATTATATGATAGAGACGATGGTAGTTTTCCATCAGATGGCTCATCCTTACACCCTCTGGGAGAAGGTTCATTTATAGTAGCCTGTCTTCTCATTACATCTTTTCTAGGTATAGCAGGAAGCATGATAGTTGAGGAGATTTGCTTTTGACTCATGCATCTACTGCATATGCAATATGCATGGGTCATACATAGCTGCACAATATAAGATAAAGCATTTTTGTGTGAAACTTAGCTATGTGAAATTGCTTTCTAACTCTCTTGCTTCCAATTGCCTTTGTTAGGGATTCGATATTTTTTTCCCCATTGATTATTTCTCGGCACAGATCATTATGTTATAATTATTGGAAAGCTGTTATTTGTGGTTAAATCTCCGTGCTGAAAAGGATTACATATCAGTATCTAGGAAGTTTGTGTCAGTATAATTCAACAGATCAGGGACTGGATACTATAATTTGGTGAATTATCACAGTTGCTGAACAAGTCACTCCAACTTTAGTGCACAATGCTAATAGCTGTGTTTTAATAAATCCTTGTTTGTTTTAATAAATCCTTTCTTCATCTCTTTATAAATCAGAAGATATTATTTTCCTCATTTTTTTTTTCCCACTAAAGGACCCTTTTCAGACCATATTCTGAAGAGAATCATTACCTCCAAGTTACAAGGAGTTATTTCCCAGGCTCTTTCCCAGACCAGTTGTGACTGAAAAGATAAAAATGATCTCAAAAGCTATAATGTGCAGCACTGCACCTGTCAGTCTTTGTTTTTCTAAAAAAAAGTCATAAAAAGAAAAGCAATATCCCTTGCCACTCTCCTCTCAGGAGAAATGACACCTCATAGCCAGTCTGTACATTTAAGCAACCAGTCGCCAGGATGCATGCTTATTCGGACCACAAAATAGTCTGGCTTAGCAATTAAACTTGGTGTTGCCTTGAACAACTGGTAACACTCACTGACAAAGCAAGGCTGATTACCCAAGACCGGTACCCAAGATGGTTCAAACAGATAGTGCTGTGACACTGAGACTAAGGTTTGAAGAATGAATAAATAATCATTGATTAGACTTTCCCTTTGGTGACATGTGAATGGTTAAAGACATTTACATTCTTCATAGCTCACTATTTCTTCCTTTAAGACGCCAATGCAATCATCTTTCCCTGCCAAGTAAAATGGTATAATTTCCCAAATGGTTAAAAATTCCCCTCAGTTATTGCTAAAATTTCCCGTATAAAAAAGGAAATTATGTTTCTGAGAGCCTGGGGATTGAACACAATTTTCCAGAGTCAGTCAGACAACCTATAATGCAGAGCTTTTGAAATCAGCCACGCAGCATGGTATGTAGCAGCATCCTGCACCTAATTACGCTCCCATTTATATGAGGGTGTGAAACAAACCTGCTATCTCTTTATATTGCACATATACTTCTAATTATGTCTACAGCTTGTTATTAAAAATATAATTAGGCAAGGTGCCAATAGGTCATGGAGCTGAGTTAGTAACTGTGGCTGGCTGGCTAAGTGCCTGTAGTTAACAATTGGGCTGATACACTCAAATCGTAGTTATTAAGGGAAAATCTCTGCAACTGATGGTTGTTTGCTGTTTCCAAAGCAATTCTAACATTCGGTTGGTTTTACTTCAAATAACTGCCCACTCTCCCTTCAAAGCGCACAGGCAGCAGTGAAGAGAATTAAACAAGTGTTAGTTAGCTTTGCTATAGCCTTAACAGTTTACTAATCAAAATAAAAACCAACAAGCTCCTAAACCTTTTTAATAAGCATGGAGTTTTATTAAGATCAAGGCTAGCCAGTTGGATTTTTCGGAAAATTTGGAAGAAATACATCAACACTATTTTCGTCCAGGCACTTATTAAATATTACTGACTTTCTCACCATCTCCATAAACTGTATGTGGTTTTTCTATCCACTAAATGAATAAACGAAGAGAAGTGAAGCAGCTTGATTCTTCTGTCCTTACTCCCTGCACGCACTGTCTGCATGCAGACTCTTGTTGAATTCATTGGGATTGCAGGTATGGGTGAGTTGCTCACTCCGAGACATTGATTTTCTTACCACAGTGCATTTTGTACTTTGAATTTACCAGTTCATGTCAGAAATTGCTCAGACTTTTTTTGCCTTTTGCTTCAAGCTGAAGTCAAAGGTGCTCACAACCACGCATATTTCGGCTAATTCTAAACTTTGCAGATGGGGACTCACAAGTCAAAGCAGTATATATTGTTGATCTGTTCCTTATAGTAAGAAGAACAGAGAATCCCAAATGTAAACTATTCCAAGTTAATTTTAACCAACTTGTGACACATTTTTAAGACTGAATCTAAATCTACCAATGAGCAGGCAGAATCCACATTACTTAAATTCACTCTGTAACAAGGAGAATCTGAGATTTCTGCCTTAATCTGAGAAGATACCTTGCCTAACACTGTATCTGAACATTTTTACACCACCATGGAAGTCTGGGTTCAGATCTGGACCTAAATATCATGAGTTGCAAGTAGCTATGTGTTTTTTTTTCTGTATAATGTCACCCTAGAATTGCATTTCAAAGGTCTGTTTGTCTGTACGATGAAGGTCGATTAGATTCATGTCCATTATCTCAGATCTTTATCCAATGCCTTCTCCAAGACATTAGTGATGAAGAGTATAGCTCTGCCAAGGTGACCTACTTCAGTACTTCCTAAACTTCACTAATGCTAAACTTCTCTTACTGCCTGCTATGACTCATTCCAGTTTCAGCCCATTATTTCTTGTCACAGTGAGTATTTTGGCAGACATAAAGTGCTGCATTTCAGGATAATATTGTGACTTCAGTTTAAAAATATGCTGGTTAGCCCTTTACAATTATCTATAGATAACCATGCATACAGGTGTTTTTTTTATTTTTTTTTTAACATCTATCCAAATCATCAACAAATTGTTCTTTGCTCTTTTCTCTGAGAATTTCATATTCTTAAGCATAGGTACTGTAAGTAAATGTAAACACTGCAATAACATTAGTAAACAGAAATCGTTCAGTATTGCAGTCCGTATTATAGGAAACTCTCTTTGTAACTGAGGACTCTTCTTCATTGTTAATATTTCCAGATACAATAAAATGGATTTTTTCTTTATCATAGAATTCACTTTCATCTTTAGTTGAGTTTCAACATTTGCCTTGTTTTAAAAGGATTTTTCAAGGCAACAGAAAGATATTGGCTATGCAGAGATCTATTTAGAGGTATGGACAATATTGCAGCTAGTCATCAGTTTATTTACAGCAGCATGTTTAGTATAGCATTTAGAATTAGCTTTTCAAAGCTGATCATGTTGCCCATTATAAGTTTCTGACAAATTTAACATTTTTTAACTTTTTAATCCTCTGCAAAAAGGTTCAATACCAATATTGAACAATAAATATCCAAAGGATACAGTTTAAGTTTCTAAATCATAAGATGGGCAATTTCACACATTAAATATTTTTTCTGTTCACCAACTGGAATGATGGACTTTTCTAAAGACTTTGTACATAGAAGTATAAGTCATGCTAAGCTTTTAAATATTCAAATCAGCTGGGTAAACTTAGGAAAAGTGAGAATCAAAGTAGATTTCTAATGGATAATGCCTTCAGCACGAAGGCTTTGTTTCTAAATTACATTTGTCATCACAACACTTCTGCATAACCTCAGCTGAAAATAAAACTTACTTGCCTAAATGTGAACAGGCAAATGAGCCACAGAAAACAGATTTCAGAAAACAGAATATCAAGATCTCCCTGCAATTCACAAAGATGTCATGCTGCTAGGAAATTGTTTTCAAATATATTCTGAAAGGCAGAAAACAAAACAAAACAAAACAAAGCAAAACAAAAAACAAACAAACAAAAAAAAAAACAGAGGAAAAAAAAAGACCAAAACAAGCACTTATAAAGAGGAAGTGGAGAATAATAGCTGAGATAGCAACAGTCTCCAGAGAGGGGATCCATCAGCTGGTGTAGGGTTCATGATGGATGTCTGACTTCTTCTCAGAGTTAATAGGAGGGCAGAGAGGGAAGAGCATCCATACAGATTTTCCACCCAAAGGTAATTGTCTAAGCTAAGCAAAATGCATCTCTCAGGCATATTTCTCTTTATGGAAAGAGCTCAAACAGATTTAGACAGATCCTAAATGACTGCTTGGCCCAGGGACTTACATTTCAAGTGGATGAAGATGCAAGGGAAAGGATCTCATTCTCTGTGACAGACTGTGAGAATGAAATATCCAGGAGATAGGACCTATCTGCCCATTTATCTAGAAATACGTATCCCTACAGCAGGGCTTTGTGTGTGCATTTCGTTGTTGTTTATAACTAAAAATGCATAAAAGAGTCTTGAGACCACATTTCAGCCTGTCCCCTCTGGATAGGTGCCTTCAGCCACAGCCCACAGATCTCAGTCTATTTTCTCCTTTCTCCAGGCTGAAGAATAAGGAACATTTCCCACCTCCTGCATGACAGTCTAAGCAGTATCTCAGTAATTACAGCCCTCTCCTGCCAAGTAGAAGGTAGATCTCCATTTTTCTGAGGCTCCAGCTGCGCAAGCAATTTTAGACTCTCTAAAATTCTCTAAGTCACATAAGGAAAACCTATGGGTAAAAACCCAAGAGGAGAGAAGTTTAAGCTATCCTCCTGCCAGCACTTTGCATCAAAGCAACTAAAGCTTCTTCCTGCTCAGCACAGACACTGCTTTGCATCCTCCTCAGAAGTTTCACTCTGGCCATATGTTGGCCATACAGAGAATTTGGCACCTCACCCAGTGTTCTGAAGCAGGGAGCTGGCAACCCAACACCAACACAGCAACACTCCCTGTCACCATACACATGTCCCCCCACACACATGCATACCTTCAGCTCTGCTTTTAAGATCAGATAAGTACTTGATTGGATAACTCAAGACAGGAACTGATGACTGATTTTGCTGTCTTTTGGCCACTGTGAGGACAATACAGAAGAACATTTTAAAAGCCCCAGCATTTTTCTAAATGGTATTAGTTGTTATTTCTCTCCTCAGCTGTGCTCTCTACTTTGTGCTTTTTATTTGGCAATTTTACAACAGGGCAGATGTAGTTCACTTTTGCTGTATGCAGTTAGTTTTGAAAATTAGGTCTAGGACTCCTTGGGCTAGCAGGCAGTATATAAATATGAAATAACATGAAAAGCATAGCCAGCTAGCTTCTTGCAAAACTAACTGTTGACTTATAGGACATACCAGACTCCCAAGTATACAAAAGGAAAAAAAAAACCAAAAGAAAAGTAAAATAAACTCTAAAAGTAATGTGTTCACTTTTTCTTTATTCATTGACAAATGTACATATATGACATTTTAAAGACAGGTGGCTGTTTAATCCCAAAACATGGTATGGCAGCACACATAAGTGTTTAAATAATTAACAATGAACTTTTTCAATGACCAAGAACCAGGGACTTTACATTCCTGAATCTTTAGTACTGCAGATTTTTCTAAAGAATGAGGATGAGAAAGTCAGATTTTTTAACTCTCAAAATATATGAACTTGAAATCTAGATGCTTTTATCCTGTCCTTGGCTCTCATGATGGTAGAAAGTCTGTTTACATCTCTAAATTATTTTGTCTAATGAAGAAAAGCAGAAGAGGATTAAAACTGCCATTCTTCCATTTAGTCCATAAACACCTTCAGAACCAACAATGAAAGGAGCTCACTAGTACACATATCTTCTGTGAATTGTGATTTTAGCTAGCACATAACTGTGTGCTGTATTCAGAGAAAGCAGATAATGTAAAAGCCAAAGTTTTCAATTCTTTCTGCTGAGGCACTATTTCTGCTCCCTAAAATCAAGCGGAAATAAAAGCATAATGAACTCACTTTCTGATCAGAATAAGAATAGACATACTTATACAGTCAACACTAAGGCTTGTCTTGCATACGAAAACCACCAGCATTTCTTCGGAAAGGCTTAAAAAACACACAGAAAAGATATTCTTGATCACATACAAAGAATTTAATGTCATTTTTATGTATTATTTTTAGCAGTAAAAATTAATTTTCTGATAATTACAATATTATCCATCCAACCAAAATTTTGTCCAAAGGAAAGTTCATGGAAAAAATATTAATTCCCATAGAACTGGAGTGGAATGAACAACAACAAATTACAAGTGGAAAGCATAAGAACAAAGAGAATACTGCAGTAAACCGGACACATACATCTAACATGACCAAATCAAATATTTTTGCACAAATTAGGTAATGCTGAAAAAGGATAGAATTTGTAAGAAAAAAAGAAAGTCATTCAGCCATCTTCAGCCTTCTGTATTGTTCTTTCAAGAGCCTTATCATCAATGGTAAGGATACCCACCCAAACTGACAAAGAATACTGTAAACACACAACATTTAAAAACTATTCTATTTCCTTTGACATTACTTTTTAAATTTTGTGTTTGAAAACAAAACTGAACCAAATCAGTGGAGACGTTGCCAAGGTGCTAAGGTAATGTCTTTCATTGCTGTGTGCTGTCTTTCATTGTTGTGTGAGATATATATCTAATATTGAATGACCAGTGAAATGAAAATGCATTTGCTTTGGAAATCAGACGCAAAAAACTCCTTTAACAAAAACAAAAGTTCTGTCTATATTACACACACAGTAGAGTATCCTCATAGGACCTTGAGAAGAAATGAATACTCCCGGGTGCCCCTTAGTTTGTTGAAAATGCTGAGCAACTTCAAAGATTTAGTATCACAAAGTCTACACAAAATGATCCCTCTGTGCACTCTTGTATCTGCACATAAATACACCTCACCACATTAAACTGGATGGAAGATAAATGATGGGATTATTTGTAATATGATACTTGACTCTATAATTTACGTCATCTTTTCCAGCTGTGCACTATTTTATGCTATGGTCCTCTGAAACTGAGGAGGAAACTGAAGTAAAGAAATAAACTAACCTAAAAATATTACGATTGTATGGATTCTGCTAATAACTAGCAAAAGTAAAGTGAAAATGACAGGGTTTTTTTTTCATTAAACAATTCCTGAAGATTTGTTTGGCTGTGTATCATGAGTTAATTTTATGGTCTGCATTCTTTTCTAGGGAAAATTTTTCTGAAAACAAAATACAAATAAAACTGATGGGAAGTTCTTGAACTTCCAGAGCTGCAGCAGGAAATATTTGACCTTATTAGACCCCTAACTGTGATGTTTCCATCAGGGAAAAATATCACTTAGCAGAGTCTACAGTAAAGCTGTCTTACAACAGCAGTGAGGAATTTAAAAAAAAAAAAAAAAAAAACCAACTATGTCAAGTGTAGTTAAAATCAGAAGAAAGATCAAATCTCAGTTAACATTACCATATAAACAGCCACTACCAAAGCAAGAAACAACCTCTCCTAAAGATAATAGGGACAGTAAGCATCTTGTTTAAGGAAGCTGAGAAGTTCAGAGTTTATATGTATGTCTATCATTTCTTCCATTTGAATTTAAACTGTACGGGTACACAAATTTTGTTGGTCTTTCACGAAGTTCAGCTGCAATGCAGTAAACAAGAGGAGATTTTATTGAACAACATTTCTGCTGTTCGATAAAATATAATTAGAGACTTTTTGAAGAATATTATTTAAACCTGTGGAAAGTTTGTAAGGGAATTTCCTTCTACACTGTGGCAAAAGCAAAGAGAGCCTCAAAATGCCCCAGAGCAGTGGTCACAGCTCCAAGCTGCCAGAGTTCAAGGAGTATTTGGACGCTGCTCTCAGACACAGAGTTTGAATTTTGAGTGGAGCCAAGAGATGGACTCGGTGATCCGTGTGGGTCCCTTCCAACATGGGATATTCTGTGATGCTACTTATTCTGTAGGAATACAAAAAGGTTTTCATGAGAACTAATGATAAATAAATACAGAGCTAATAACTAATGATAAATAAATACAGGGGGAGGGGGGAAGGGGGGGAGGGAGTCTGGGGTATTTCAGCACAGCGCTGGCTCCAGTACAAGTTTGAGTGATGCTGTAGGAGTATCTGTGGGAAGCACATGAAGGATAAGAGCTGTGGCAAGGAAGGTATCAGAGTGGATTGTAAGACTTCTGTGGTTGAAGCTATAGTAAAACTAAATGCTAAGTGGGTGGAGAAAGGATTGTACCTATTGAGTATGTGTAAGTTAGTGTTCTGGAATATTTTTGGTGTGATGTTTCTTTGTATTATAAAAGAATGCCACCTTGAAGAGTGTTACTGTAACTTATTTTGTGAAGCTTTCTGAGGAACTACTGACTGACTTGCTGCATTAAGACGTCTCCTTAAAAAAGTATTTATAATCAATTTCCCATCACTATACAGTATTTTCAAACCTTAGACTGATTAATCTTTCTATCCAGTTTTTTTGCTTGGAACCTTGTATGTCTTCCAAGTACTGCCATGTACCATTTGCCTTTTGGGGCGAGTTGTATGTTTGTCGGCACAAGGAAAACCTTTTGGAATTCAAACATTGTTTGAATTCTGCAGATCTGAATAGTGACTCTTTAGATCTCATGTCGTATGCTGAAGACAGATTCAACCACATGAAGAAAAATGTTGACAAGTACATTATTGAATTATTTTTGTTATCTTCTTTTCTCGCTCAAAAGCATCAAAGGAAAAGTTACGGCTTTGATTACTTTAAAATTTAAGACTAATGAGCAAAACAATCACAAGTTACTAAAGCTTATTTATTTGTATTTTTAAGGGGAAAAATAAAAGCCTCTTTAGATGTTGTTTTTTTCAAGGTCAGGTTTTCATTTGTATGAAAGAGAAATAGCAACTGCAGTTGTGCAGTCTCCACTATTTGAATTAAATCAAGATTCCACTGGAGATCTTCCAATCTTCTGTCTGGAAAATATGTAGGATACGTAGCTTTAAGATCCTTTCTCATTCTTTTTTAATATTTTTTTTTCCTTTCACCTGCAGTTTCTAATGTAGACTAAAATCTTTATTGTCAAATTATTGTAAGTAGTAATGATATATGGATGTCATGAACTGATGAATCACAAAAAGTACTATTTAAAATCTTATGTAGGTGATTCTTCGCTAGCTATCATAGAAATGAGCTAAGATTCTGAGGTGAATATCATCACTTGCTCATCTAAATAAGTCGTAAGACATGAAAAAAGAATCTGAGAGATAAACTATTTAGATGGTAAATAAAGATGGTTGATCAGGGCAAAGAAAAAAAAAATTAATGGAAATATTTTTCTTTCAAGATGTTCCTAATGCAAAACATTATCAGCTGAGGGTCATTAGGAAGGCTTTCTGAAAGGAGCCATAGAAATTTAGAAATTAAATATTTTGTGGTCCTCAAAGCATGACTATAAAGACCTGAATTCACAAAACTCTGGAATCTAACAAATAAAGCACAATTTTAATTACTTGTGCACCAATACATGTAGTACATTATTGTATTTCAGTGGAAGGTAAAATTGCACGATAACATCTGTAATGAGCATCTCACTCAGCATTCCTCAGGGGAAAATATTTGAATGAGCTTGTTAAGGTTGTGTAGCTCTAGGAAGTGAAGAGTGCCAAAAAAAGTCAAAGGTGCTTGAATAGTGGAGAGCCCAGAGGTTTGAAAGAGGCTTAATTCCTCAAGAAATGAATTATCTGCTCTTTAGACTACCTTCCAAGAAGACTGCAGCCCCAGATCAATGACTTGAGCTGGCTGCAGTTCTGATGAAATCCTGTGGGGAGTGGGAGGAACAGACCATTGTACTTCATTCCTCACATGTTTTGAATAGCACAATTGTGTTTTCTTTGCCACTAGTCTTTCCCCTGAAAGACCTTGCTCTCTGTGCAGCGTGGCAGCCTAAAAAAAGCCTGCTGCTTATCAGAATTTGAGGGGGCCAAACTGTTGGAAGGAATCTGTTACTCATGGCTAGTGATACCAGTGCTGTAGGTGCAGATGTAAACCTATTTGTGACTCCCACCAGCCTCTGCTGAGTGCCACACTATACAGCAGGGTTGCAAAGTGGCAGTCATGCTACTGCTGAAAGAATGCTGCAAGGCAGCCAGCAGGGGAGAATTGAGAACTATTGGTGATAGGTGGATGGTTGGACTGGATGATGTTGTAGGTCTTTTCCAATCTCGGTGTTTCTGTGATTCTCTGAAACTGCAGGCTGGGGAATAGACTACAGCAGGACAGTGGGGAACTGGGGCTGAGTTGCTAATCTTGCTAATCTATTTCAACGAGGACCTACCTAACCAGCCAGTCTTCATCTAAATCATGCTTCTCCCTGCCTACTTCTATTAGGAAAGAGATGACCTTTGGTGTCTGCAAGGGAAGGGTGTACAGAGCTACACCAACAGCTTTTTCTTCCTGAGATTCAATAGTGCATACAAAAGGAGTCTTCATCTTGTGTGCCCCCTTGCTCTTGCCACAATTCTACAGAGAAGGAGCACATAATGCCTTCTACTGTCTTCTGAGATATAATTAACATAGTTTTTACTAATTTTCTGATTTCACTGGTTAGATTCAAGAATTAGAAGCAAGACCTTGTGATACATAAACTACCTTCTTCAGCCGAACAGGTAAGGCATCTGAAAAATTCCAATGTGCTTTTTTTTTTTTTGAGATTCATCAGCAACTTACTGAACCAAAAAGTACTAGTTTCACAACTAGAAACTTGTCTTTTAAATGCAGTAATTTCCTTGGAAGGCAGATGTTTATTTAAAAACAGCCTAACTTATGTTTCTGCCAGGCATTTCTGAGAATGAAAGACCACATCTTTGGAAGCCTGCAATTTTAAGCAAGTTTTTGGGATTCATGGAAACAGAAGATCAAGTAGGTAACCAACAGGCAAAGGAATTATTTCAATCCTACTTTGGATTCACTTGTGTCTTTTAAGTTCTACATAGATTCTAAAAAACTTTAGACAGCATGGAATAAAACATTCTTCTTTTGAAATAATATTTTTGTTTGACATACTGACTGACCAGGACAAGAAGTGTTGTAACACAGCTTTAATTTGGTCTTTTCACATGAGCCATACTACATAATGCTTAAAATTGGAAATCTTTCGGAAGGGCACAGCATATGAAAATCTGTTTCACTGATTTCTGCTGTTGGTGGAAAAGCCAAATTGAATTCTATTGCAACTCTCCACTTTTTCTTTTGCATAAGTGTTCATATATTCAATATCCTACTTAAATAACTTTAAATTGAGTTAGGAATAAGGTCTAAAAGCCCATTATGTTAGGACTGAGTATATAATACCTCACTCCAGTAGAACCACCTGTGGAATATAAAGCAAGTCATTGCCAGAAAGATTAATAAAAATCAAGCTTTAAGTCTCTTAGTCATGTTCAGGAGTTACTTCTGTAGATAGGGAAACAATTCATTGTTTTTCTTGGGAATTTTAGATCCACAAAATACTTTTTCTTCTAGATTACTTTTCCAGAAGGCTTTTCTGTATGCTCCAGGAAGATACTGAAGATACCAAATAGTGGAAATACGTAATTCCTAAAGCATATATGAGCATATAATCTTAATGTCTTGCGTCTGAGAATACCTACAATCGCTTATTTGAAAACTGAAACTTTCTGTTGTTGCAAGACAAATGGAAAGAAGGGAATTTTACTTTGTTCTCCAAGTATTCTTTACATCCTGGAAAAGCTATTTAACCTGTATTTCATTAAGTCGCCTGTCTCTGCAAGAAAACTCATAAAGCCCAAGTAACTAGTAACATTGATTGTTTTGGAAGAAACCTTTTCTTTCCACTTATTTTACTATTCAATTAAATGTAACAAAATTGATGTCAAATATTCTGGCTGAAATTCTTTGCCCCATGTTATGCAAAGAGAGCAGAAAAGCATAATTATTTCCACAAATTACTACTCATTTAGCTGTATGAGACTTTTCCTTTGGAAGAAAGAGTTTTTCCTTGACAAATAGTCTTTACTCATCCTCTGCTACTTAAAAACCACTGGATATAACTGTAGCTGTAAGGTCTGATTTATGAGATCTAGCCATTAAAATGATTTAGAAAGCTCATCTCACTACTGCATTTCTCATAATGACATTACATGATGTACTCATTAGATAAAAAGTTTGGTTACTATTTTTAAAAAAGCTGGGATGTCTAATGGTGGTGTCAGAGACATAACAGTCTCAATAAAGGCTCAATTCACATCCTGCACAATAACAAGCGTATTGCGTTCTTTAGGGGAAAAGGTAATCAAAAGATTTAGGTATGATCTTTAAATTCTGGAAATGTAAAAATCTAAGTTTATATTTTAGAACTCTTTGACAAGCCAGTAAGTCACATAAAAAACTGATTTGAGAGGAATTCTTAACCTCTTCCTTTAAATACTTCCATTGGTCTTCCACCTACTGCTGTGGATTCAGTACCCCAAATGATCATTTGCTGTTACGTAATCTCACACTTCTTCAGCCTTATATTCCAACATTTTACTTGTATTGAAACTGGGAAATATGTGTTGATACTTTCCTTGAAAAGGAGGACTTTCTATGGGTATGCTTTTTCTTTTTAATGAATATTCCTATCTTGTGCAATCAAGCATTCTTCATGTGTGTCTGCCAGTCTTCTGTTCAGCACTTGTGAATCCATTAACCACTTTAAATCAGTTCTGATTGAATGATAATAGCCCCAGTAATGCAAAATTCTTGCAGGTTCTGTGGAAGTAGATGACAGGTTTTTTTCAAATAAAAAAAAAAAAAAAAATGGAGAAAATGTCTTGGCTGAAGGAAAGGGTTTACAAGTGTGAACTGAACCCCAGACGGTTCACACAGGATTATGTAGCTGATGTATGAACCTTTGATTATTGCACTCTTTAATAAAGCAAAGCTGTAGGAAACAGTGTTTTATCCTTCTGTTGCTTTAATGTAACTTCAGTAGCGACTTGTTTAAAGTGTTCGTCTCTGTACTTACTAATGCATATTATTATCTTCCACTTCTGCATGATCCAGCACATAGCTACTGGTCTGATCGGAGGTGATAGGTTTACAAATTCTACTCTGTCCTCTATGGCGAGAAAAGATTTAAGAGGAAGTACTTTTTCAAAGAATGGAAAACGTTTTTGGAGGCAGGAACAAAAACAGCGGCGCCATTAGATAAGTAGAACTTAAGACGTGAAAGATCAATGTAATTGAGATGTGATTTTATACACGCACGTATTTCTATGTGCTCTGCAGCCTGAAACATGAGGGGTTAAACAGCAATTGTTTTCTTTAGATGCCTTATCAATCCATTTAGAAAGTGGCAAACAACTGTCATTGCATCCAGGAGGTGTAAAGCCAACAATCTGCTGAGAGAACTAATGTTGGATGTGAGTTCAGATGTGGAACTGTTCTTTTACCCGTACTGCTTATAACAGGAAGCTGCATTAACATCATCTAAGGGCGGTTTTGTTCTGGAGCAGACCCAGAAAGAGGTATAAATATATGTTCCAATCATAGAGGATCCTTGTTCTGTTGGATTAGAGATGATTAATGTCTTATTACTACAGCCCAATCCATATAAGTCTAATAGATTTACAATGTATTTTATGGGAACTGTCAAGTCTCCTGCTGCCATTGCTAGAACATTTTGTCTGATCTTAGTTCCATCTGCTTCCCAGTCCAGTCTCTTCCTGCATGATTGGAGTTCTTCATCCATGGACCTCTAGCTACTTTTGATCATGGTTTTGCCACGTTATGTCAGAACAGGGCTCATGGGGAAAATAAACCTAACTGAAATACTGATCTGAAAATCAGGGAGATGCAGAGATTTGACCAGCAAACACCAAACCCTCTCAGTAATCCCTTTTCAACTATTTAAAAAACAAGCACTGTCAAATGTCATCGCCAAGAGTCTCTTTGACTCCCTGAGAAAACTGAATGATGGCTTATCACCCAGGCAGAATTCTGTTCTGATTTGATTCTGATATGATTTTGCTAAAAGATGAGCATATTTTCTAGTCTTTGGCAGACTGTCATTTTACAGCACTAAAGGTGATGGACTAAGATCCTTGGCTAATGTGAAGTAATAATGGTTTTACCCATGTTTGTAGATGTAGACAAGTTTAAACGGCATGAGAAGCTGGATCAATATTTTAACTGCAGTTTACTTCTCTTGTCCTTGCTATATACCTCTCTTTGCATTGGAAGAAAACTATCCTTCAGTAGTAGTGCAAGTCCCATCTGAATCAAACCATTAGTTGTTTTTTTTCCCCCAATACCTCACTGGCATCCCAGGAAAAATATAAATTCCAAGCTTTATACATCAAGATTTTTTTTTTAATTTTTCTTGGATACAGCCAAGTAACTTATTTTTTTCCCCCCCTTTGGGATGAACATAAGGAGTAGTAGGCCTACTTGGCATCTGTTGAAGTGTTTCCTCAGACAAATCTGCGTGGCTGCTACCCGAAATTCTGTTCACACATTTGCACAACTCGGTGCTCTTTCTTGCCTCCTAGAAATAAAGATTGATTTAGAGGCCCAGTTCCATGCTCTGCGTTTAATTAAAGCCTACATTGTCCTCCTTTTCACCATACTGTCTTTCATGCCCTGGAACTCTTTACAGAGCGTATAACTGGTGTTATTCAATTTACCCTTTTGTGATCTTATTTCTTACCATTAATCACGGTTTTTTCATCTTTACTGCAAAACCTTCCAAATCCATCCATATTCTTCAGTGTGGGCTTCACTTCTCCCTGCAAAAGCTTGCAGACTTTTCTTCTATCTCAATTTTCTGATTCTGAAGACCTTCAGGATATTAGTACTCAGCTTTTCCACAGAAACCCTTGTAGCAGCCCTACTGATCTTTCAGTGGCCATCAAAAAAAAAAACCAACAACCCAGATTTTCCTGTTTGTTATCTACAGCCCATTAAAATACTTGCCTATCTCTCCCAGAGCTGCCCAAGTACCTTTTAAGAAAATAAAAATAACTTTAAAATTCCTTGTCCTTGAAACTGCAAGGCTGTATGATTCCTGGCTGATGTGCATGCTCTTTTTTCCTCAAGGATATATTTTTGCCTATCACATTTATTTACTATGTCTAGGGATGTTCTCTGAGAGAACATTCATGTGCATTTCTCAATTTTACAGTGCTCGTGTGAGTGTGTTACAGAGCAATCTTTCCCAAGCAAAGATTTGTTGGCCAGCACTCTTTTCTCTCTACCCAGCAGTTTGTAAAGTTTCCCTATTTCCATTGTTAACAGCCTATGGTAGAAGAAAGTTGATATTAAATGAAGTTTTAAAGGGCTCTATGTTTCAATAAAGATTCATAGTATTCTTACATAGCTAAATATTTTTAAAAATCTATGAACAAATTTATAGTAGGTATCTCTAACTGTGTTTCAGGCTATCTTCAATGCAGGCATTGTTTCACTGTATAATTTGGGTCCTAATAGTGGGATACACATTTCTGTGGGGTAGATAAACATACATTAAGCTCCTGTTCATACAGCTCCCTCTGGCACAAATATACATATGCACTTGTCTATGCTAGATGTTAACAACTACATATGAATATGCACATTGTTATTTAGAATACAAATCCAGATTCTCACATTCAGCTTTTAATACACTGACAGTCCAAAAGGATGGTGAGATATTTCACAGTTACACAGGTAAGCATGGGTTAAACCACACAGGCTACTACTAAAATATGGTTCCTTAATGTATGTAAGTGGAAGTGTAAAGGTTAGCTGAAGGTTGCCTTCGAATACAGCTGCTGTTCTTAAAAATCAAGAACTTCACAAAGAGGTTTTAAAATACCGATTTTAATATAAAGTCTATTAAAAGTGGCATTATGGTACTTTTTATATGTTTCTCAGACTGCCACTCTGAGAACAATTAATGTAGCTTAATCCATTTTTATTCGCTTCTATCTTTTTGTCTTTTATCTGGCTCCTTACTTCAGCATGAAAAAAACACTGAATTACCAACCCCACTGCTTCAGCTTCTACTCTAAGTATATAACCTGTTTAACGCAGCAAAAAGAATAAAGAAATAGCAACAGTGTGTGTAAATGTTGACAATTTTGAAATGCATCAGGAACTCTTCAAAGTATTCTATCCTTTTGAAAAGCTCACTGTGAAAATTACTTTGTATGGTTGGCAGTTTCAATTTTTCTACCTTGACTTGCTAATACAAGGTTTTTCCAATTGCAATGAGCACAGCTCAAATCTGAAACTGATCAAAAACATTTTAGTTTTATTTCATTGTCCAATTCAAATGGAATATTTGAAATAAATAAGATTTAACTTAAATTGGCATAGATACTATTAGTAACAGAACATAATTTTCTGTAATGGCTACTGACGAGAAATCATGATTTCTATGAGACAGCATTTGGTCCAATGTTGAGCAAAGTCTTTCTGATGTACATTAAACATCTTGATAGCTCAAAGTATGTTTGGATTTAAATGAATCATGATAACATTTCAAATGAATGTACTTTATTTTTAAAGCCTAGTGTTTCTTGACTGACTGATATTCGTTAACGCTGGCAAAATCTCTACACTAGTGATGAGTTTTCCTAAGGTAATGCTTAAACGATTTTATTTCCCTGGGTAAGGTACTCTGAAAGTAGATGGCAGTTGTGAAGTGTATGACAAATTCCTGCTTCCTTCAGATTTTACTTCTGTAGCTACTGTAATTAATAATTATGCAGCCATTAAGATTAAACATAAATGTCACACTGATGCTATTCTTAATGAAGCAGATTTCATACAGGAGACAATGTGCCTTGTTTACAAACCAGCATGCTGACAGTTGTCATGCATTTCTTTTTGTGTGAGGTCTAAATATTCTACGCTCCTGGGAAGAACAGCAGCAACATGTGTTTGAGTCATCTGGCTCTATTATCAGAACATAATTATGTACACTCATTTCTCTGACTCCATACCCATGAGGGCCACTGCTGCCATGTCCTCCCTGCTCTGGGGAAGTGACAGACATGGTGAGGACTGATTTCACATTGGGGTCTTGTCCTCTTCCAGTGCAGCAAACTGTTCCTTCTCAGGCCTCAACTATATTAAGGAAAATCTGGATCCCACGTTCTTAAAACACTTGCTTTGTATTGTCATAATTCCCCTTATCTCTTCTACCCACATGTTGTGTACAAAAACAGACACTGGTTTCAAGGAGTTTAGGAATCTGATAACCTGAGTTGATTACCATTTTAATAGAGCTAATAGTGATACTCAAAGATGAATTACCCAATTATACATTTACAGAGGTAATATTTGAGCTGTCACTCAGTATCTGGTGATGCTGTGCTTACTAAGATTTTATACTACTTTGCGCTCTTCAGCTTGGCTTAAAACTTTTCGTAAGTGTTCTCTTTGAAAGTACCAATTCAAATCGCTCTTGATATGACTAGCAGTTTCAGAATTGTCTGTATGCTGCAAACAAATTTTGCCCTTCCAGTATCAGCAGCCTACTTTCTGAGCATCTGATTAATCTATCTAATCTACAGCACTCAGCAAGGACCTAATGCCATCGCATAATTACATTTCCCAATTAAATATAAATTGATTTCCTTTGGAGAGATTTACTCTTCATGGTGTGGGTGGGTCTCAAGGAGTGTTTAGAAAAATCAAGCTAACTAGCAGTGGAGCTGGTAGTTGTAAACCCAAGAGAATGCAGGCAAAATGCTAAAGAATGTGACCAGCCCATGCAGGTGGTTAGGGTGAACAGATCAGACACAGGAAAGTAGCAAGTATGAAATCTGGAAATAAAAAATATTTCTACTAAATGAATGTATACAGTCTTCCTGGATGATAAAGTTGGGTCAACTGTTGTTGTCTACATTGCTTTATATATTTCTCACACCTGACTTTGGTCTGTGTCTAGCAGTTGATACACAAGAGTGCTATTACCTACAATAATAAGACTCCAAATTAGTAGTAAAATACTTAATCCTCTCTCACTGAACTTAATGCTCTGACTATAGTGCAAGAGAGTACCTGGATGATGCTAACACTTGAAAATAGCTGCTTTGTTCACTTAAGAGTCGCAAAGTAGAAAGCGTGTCCAAGTTATTGAATGAAAGTCTGTGAAATTTTAGTAGAACAGTGATTTCTGAAACTGGGAATGCTTGACAAAGTAGGGGAAAAAAGTCTGTTACAGAAATATTAGCATGAGATTAATGGAGAGACATAATTAATCATTTTAAATTAGGAAGGCATTGATTTTTTTTATTTTCTGTTTTTGATAGAATGTGACTCAACTTCTGAAAAAAATGAACTTAACCTATTCATTTTCATTCACTCTAAGGGTAATCGTGATTAATCTATTTGAGATTAAATGGGAGGGAAAAAAAACTGAAACAAAACATTGTAGATATTATAATGGACTCTCATCCACCAAACAGACGCTTAGCACTTGAGAAATAAATAGATATGAAAATAACTGCAAAACTATTTCAAAATGAGACTCATAGCAGTGAGACTGCAAAACTGTTGATGTTATGAATACAGAAATAATATGTAATTGATTTCTACCAACATTTTCAGCATGTCTATTTGCTGTATGGCTCTCTTCAGACTAGTTTCAATCTTTGCCCTTACAGCAAGTCTTTACCATGGTGATTAATGCCCTTTTCATTTGTCTGTGGATACTGACCTTTCCATGCTCTCCTGTTTCACTTCCAAGTCTCCAGTGAAATGTTGGAAGTTCCTTTTCTTGTGCTAAGAATTACCCTGCAATCCTTAGATAACACTTGTATGGGTGCACACAGCTCCAAGCAGTTGCACTACTGTGACCATGTCATGTAAATGGGAACTTTACTTATACCAGCAAATAAAAAAAAAATCCCCTTAGTGTTTGCACTTCCCCAGTAATTCACACCTGCCTCCCACCCAGATAATTTAATCTGTGGAGGCTTCAGGACTCCATTTATCATTCTCCTTCTTCTCCTTTACTAGATAGCTAAAGTTATCTCCACCTCCCCCTGCCTGAGTCCCATCGCCCACTTAATCCATTTAAATCCTTCCATTATTTCTTTCTTCTGCTAAATCCTCAGCTTCAGCGTCCTCTGTGTCTCCTCTTAATGTGTCGATAACCAGCACAAAGCTACTGGAGTGTTCTTGCTGAGACTTAGCAGAGCCTGCAAAATAAAGACAATTTATCTTTTGCCCATCATCTGCTGTTTATGACTATGCTTTATGCTTTTTTTCCACTTTTTTTCCATTCTACCTGCAAGATCAGGATTTCAGGAATTCAGTCATAAGTAAGTGAACAGCTCAGACTGGTACTCTGCTAAATTTAATAGGCCATCTTTAACATATTCAGAATTGCATCTTTAAATGTTTTGGTTTTTTTCTTTTAACCTCAACTTTAGTTGTTTCTATTTTTCTTCTTTCTTCCTTTCTGACTAGACCTGCTTTAGAGAGACAGCAAAGACAAAAAGGCAAGCCTTTCTCTGCATCTAAATACACATTAATCTTTTTTGGACAGAGTATTTCATGGTTATAAACCCTCTGCTGCATAGCCAGATCTTCACCACTCCTCACAGGTTTCAATTTCCTTGTTTGCTTCCTAAGGGTATTAACAGGACTTTATGAAGATGAGGCAGTCATGGAAACAACCTGAACTCAAACCCTTGGAGCTTTGAAGATATGGCCTGGATTTTGACATCAGTATGCATTTCTACAGTGTGCTAATGCAAATTGCAAAAAATGCAAAAAGCAGGGTATTTGGTAATATACAGTGAATAGTAGGAACTAATATTGATCAGTGAGATGCTCAGTAAGGTGTCCTTGCACTCAGACAGATAGTAGAGCCACCCCAAGGCCTTTTTCACATCTGTTCTCAGGTTCCCAATGCACTCGTCAATGGTTTTTAGAACGGTCTGCCTCTCAATTTCAGAGAGTACATTGCCACTTACAGTTAAAAAGGATACTGTAGAAGCTGTTGGGGTTATTAGCTTTACTCTTATTTAGGTTGCAGTGGCTTCCCACACGCTCCATAGGCACACACATAAAAAAAATATCTTCTGTTCTGATTGCTGCTTTGCATTTGTTATTTCATAATGTAGTGTTTACTGCAGCTCTACACGCATCTTCCCTCATATTATCCACGCCTGCTGGCATTTATAGAACAATTTTTGAGGACTCCTCCAAAAAAATGCTATTAATGTCCACAGTCTGTAACTGCCCTGAAATTTAATGCCAGCTTTCTGTTCAGCATTATGTACTTGCTGAAATTCTCCCGTGTGATTTTCAGCATGTGAAGTTATATGTGAAACATACGACTACGTTTTGTGGGTACATTTTAGTCCATTAAATACCAATTTTTGACGTGCTGGGACAAAGAAAGTAGCAAAGTTGCTTACTTTGACATAGCCTTCTCTTCCAATATGCACAGAATTTTCTGAATCATTTTACAGTGTTGCATGAGAAAATACAATTTGATTTTTTTCTTTTCATTTCTTTTATAGAAGGAATGATTTTAGATTCCTTCTATTAAATCTATTAATATCGTCTGGAAAATGGGAAAGAATTTCTTATTTGGGAAAGGGAATAAAATTTTGCTTATCAAAGTAGACTCACGATCAAACTAAAATTGACTTCCACATTAAATGCAATTTTTTTTTTCAATCAACATTAATTTCTCTCATTTTATTTTCAAAGTCTAACAGTACCTGCCTAGGAATATATTTTAGCTTCTCTAAGGAATATATTTTAGCTTCCTTTTCTGGATCTAGAAGATCTGTAATTAATCTAAGCAAATGTTCATAAATGTGTTAGAAAAGTGCTAGTCAAGCTGTATCTATGAAATAGATACTAAGAAATAGATACTAAGAAATAAATACTTCAGGAGAAGCCAGCTAGGCAAAGCTTGAAAGGACAGGCAAAATTAAATCCTGTAAGTAAGGAGTAAGATCTTCTTACTCCTAAAGTGATGAGTTATGGAGTACTACAAATTTAGGAAAACAGCAGAAGTGCTTAGTGCTTAATGAAGCAAGTGCTTAGTGACCTGGGATATTCTATCAAATGGGCAGTTTGTCTCCACAGGGATTGCAGAATAGTGTTTAAAATGCATGAATTCACAAATACCAAGAAATGGTTTTGAGATAGAGTAAACTACATTGAGAGACAAATGAGTTAAATTGACTATACAGTATATCAGCATGACTTCTCACACAAGGAGCATATGAGCTACAATGGGCTTAGGGCAGAGGTCTACAAGAGCCCATACAGTGAAAGGGATTTGGGTTATTTACTACTTACGGTTTAGTCTGGATAGCTCACACTGATTCAACAACACGTCAGTCAGACCTGGCCAGTTAGAGCATTGCTACCTGGTGTTACTGAAGTAGTACAAAATATTTTGGTACATCTTGCTTTTGCTTGCAGTTAGACCAGGCTTAAGAAAGCAAATAGGAAAGATGTATCCTTATTGTACCGATGGGGAAACAGAAGCAGATAAGGTTACAGCAGTTGCTCAAGATCACAGAACGGGTCAGGGCAAGCATTCAGGTGCTGATGAAAGTAGTGAGATTACATGAGCAACACACAGAAAGAGCATAAGCTATTTACACACACATTCCTAATGCTTACAGCTTAAATATTTCCAACACAAATCAAACACTACTTGATCAGATTTCACTAAGTTTGTATGTAGTAATTTTGATTCTTCATATAAGCATTATTTCTTATTTGTAGGCATCTATTTATCTTTTGTCATGCACAGTCAATGATATTTTGACAAATATATTTCTGGTCTAACTCACATAAAAGGTCATTTTCTTGACTTAGTTTTATTATGGCTTACT
Source organism: Centrocercus urophasianus (assembly GCF_019232065.1). Lineage (NCBI taxonomy): Eukaryota > Metazoa > Chordata > Aves > Galliformes > Phasianidae > Centrocercus > Centrocercus urophasianus. Next base: position 37,049,809 of record NW_024884475.1, on the reverse strand, counting down.
GCTGACAGATTTTTTTTCTTTCCACTCCACAGAAGTTTTCATGCCATCATTTAATGACATTTAAATTCTCTGCAGATCCTCATACATTTTTATCCAACATAACTAGTTATCTACTGCAGCACAAGTTTTCCAGAATTTTATACCTAATAATTAAGTTTGACTGGCATCATGTGTTGTCAACTCCTATTAAACAGAACAGTAATGTTATACCATAATTCAATTGCACAAATATTGGTTAATATGCTACTCTAGGGCAGGAGGAAGCTGGAGTGTATTCCAAACCTGCACACTTAGCAACATTTGAGGTTCGAATGACATAGGCCACTACGTTAGCATGCATTTCTCAGATTCTCTAGGCCACCGTTTTAAACTTTAGTTCTGTTTAGTTGCCGAAATATTGCAATGTATTTTGCAGACAAACAGCTAAACCCACACTCAATATCACAGGTTGAGTGTCAATTTTTAAACATAAAATCTGCCTCTGTGCAAATAGAGCAGATGCATATGCAGATACTAAAAAAATGTTGCAGCAAACCCTGGAAGCTATTGCCTGAAGTACTGGGCATGAAAGTGTCACTCTGCCCATTGACTAAATTTAGTTTGTGATCTCCAAATCTAAACTGGAAGGATGGTGCTCTCGTGTCAAGAGAAAGGCTTCTCCAGAACCATTTCAGAGCATTTAAACTGGGTTCTTGTCAGCAATAGCTACCTGAAGAAACCACATTTTATTTTATTTTTGTCCTGACAGTGTAGTAGTGATGAGCAATTGCACTAGTAGCATGATAGTGTCACAGAATCATGGAGGTCAGAAGGGACTTCTGGAGATCATCTCGTCCAACAGGCATGGGCAGCATGGCATTTCAGTTCGTCCTGATTCTGTTGAGTTACAAAATGACTGTGCCCGAAAGGTAAGGATGCATATATGAGAGCTACCCTCTTGCCCTTTTGGTGGCTGCAGGATATATGCAGTATTTTAAAGAGCCAGAGTCTGCCAGAATGCTGACCTGAATGTATCAAAGGCAAGTTATCTTCAGTAATCCAAAGCATAGTAGCCATTTTTCCACCAAACAGCAACTGGCATATATTGTAGCAGCAGTTCTATAATAACCTATAAATTAATGCTGTCAGCCTGGAAGTGGGAACAATTTCTTTGTAAAGAGGAATGAGGATATAGCTCTTTCCTCTCCCATTCAAGTGTTTGAACTACTGCGTTATCATACCCAGGATCTTTCGTTTAATTTTTCTTCAGTTCCATCATTCTTGCATCCTTTGTTCACAGAGATCCCGCTTCAATAGATGGGATAGATAGTACCTCTACCCAAATTACTGGGTAATGAGGAAGGAACTGAAAGGAACTATTATACTTCCTAACTATATTCTTATGTAAAATAACACTATTGCCTTCATCTATTGAAAACCCACACCGCTGAGGAAAACTCAGCTAGAATAAAATAGCATTATGAATAGCATTATGTTCCATTATGTTTTTTTTTTTTAAAAAAAAAGGCAAGAAGAAGCATCAAGGGAACTGTGTGGTCAGTGTCAATTCAGGCTGAGACCTCATAAAGCAGCTCTTGGGGTCAATTTCCATGTAGTCAGGGAAATCGTGCTGTGCCAGCACAAACTGAAGGGGATCCACAAACATGACAGTAGGTGTCAGGTTGAGCATGAGCTCCTTTGCATACAGGACTTCCAGATTGCTCTGTGGAGGAATTTTGTATGATACCGTGAGGCCTAAAGAATATCTCACTCTGGGCAGGTTTTTGAGCTGGGATCTAAATATTAGTATAACTGAAATTAGGCACTCATGCCTTTGCCTAATTGTTTCATGTGATAAAGCTTCCACTGTTTGCTTGGAAAATTATAATGTGCTTTTATGTCAATGTTCCTGTGTTATATCAGGTCTACACTATCTTTCTCTACCATCAAAATCACTAATTTCACCTGTCAGAGAAAGTACCTGAATTAATAATGCGTAATTATGCATGAAAATCAGTAAGTTACAGTTAGAAAAGTAGTTAAAATGACTGCTGCAAGTTGGCAACGATGCTTCAGATCCACCCCTAAAAACTGTTTATTTGGGGATGTGAATGCATGTTTACCAAAAGCTCTTACAAGCTCCTGGGATCTGCAGCTCCACTCCCTTCTTGCGCAGACGTGGCACTGACTTGACGGGACATGCAGCACCTAGACAGCAGGACCAGGGCTGGGTGTGAGTCATACACAAAACAGAAAGCAGCCAAACCGATAACACTGCTCCAAGCTATGTACAATGCAAATGTTTTTATGTGAACGCGATTACTCAGGTTTTGATGACTTTAAATATCAGCCTTAGTCCTACCTTCGCCATCACAATTGATTACATTCTCTGGCCTATCAGAGATGATTTATCTTAAAACAACCCTTCCTATCTGAATAGCGTCATATTTTAACTGCTAACACATTAGTGGTCTTTACTACTGTTCTGGGAAAAGATGCTGCAATTTATTTAGAATGCGTAATAGCTTTTTTTTTTTTAATCAGCCCCTTAGATTTTCCAAGTATAGATTTCATAAAGTTAGAATTTTTTTGTTTTATCTTTTTATTAAAGTTTCATCTCATTTTCTCAGTGTTAGCTAGTATTTATAACCATAAAATCATGCCTGGAAATGCATAGCAGAAACCTCCCACTGTACCTTAAGATCAGGTTCTTGAACACATGAAATGTGTCTTCATTTAAGCAGCCAGGTTATTACCACCTCAGACCACTGAAGCTACAAGAAGAGTATATTTTTTTCAGATTGGAGATTTTGATATGTTTCATCTTCTTAGTGTCTGCTTGAGGTCTTATCTGTCAGTCTTGGAGTCTGCAAGGTGAACCCAATTATATCGTGGTTGGTTTGCTATCTATGTCAAGTTGAGTTATACAAAACCACAAAATAAGGTTTGGTTCTTATCCTGTCTCATTAACTACAGCATTGCACAATTGTATCAGCAATATCTGACTCTTAGCTATAATAATTCACCAGGATGATGTCATGGAGGCTGTGGCATTAGACATAGGAGGTGCTATGCAAATACACTTGATAACAAAATTCCTTCCTTGCTTTTGAAAGTTGACTTCGGGGTCTTACTCTTTAGCATACAGATGAAAGCTCCCAACCTCAGCAGCTGTGCCTTCTTTTTTTTTAACACTTCCAACATTTTTTAGGATTTTTTATTTATATTTTAATTATTCAGTGTCTTCATGCTTCTTGCTCCTTCAGTGTATATATGCTTTTTGCTTCCTAACTAATTCAGGCAGGCAATGCAAGGCCACTGTGAAAATTCACCTTTAGGTCATATATGCATCCTTTTGAAAAGAAGCATGCAGGTCATACTTTCCACCTTGCAATATTTTGTCATCTTTTGAAAAACTAAAAATCCCCCCACTGAGAAGGGTATAACTGCATTCTAGACCAACTGCATTTTTCCTGGGTTTTATTCCGTCCTTTCAGCCTCCTTTCTTCTTTCCCTTTGCCATTCCCACAAGTAATTTCCATTCACATTAGTTGTAGAACTGATCTGAATGGAAGTTCTGCTCAAATGCATGATTTTGAGGGGATGCTTATTGTGTGTCTTCTGTTCCACGCTAAAATCAAATTACTGTCCTCTATTCAGTTGCAGAATTTATATATTAGCATGGAAAAATTAGTATTTTCTAGTGGTTGTCTACAATACAACCTTGATTACATTTAAATATCTAATTTTAGCAAACTACACTATAATTCTTACTGTTGGTGTTGGATGTTGTGGAATCTAACAGCAATTTGTCACGTAAATCAGTCTTTGCATCCCAGTCAACAGGAAAGGGGGAGCTCCTTTTCCCTTAGGGTTTCATCATGGCCCAAATTCTCATTTTTTCTGTTTTGTTTCCCTGAACACCCACCAGCCTAATACTTGTGTCTAAGATGTGACCCTCAGCATCTTGATCTTTTTGGTGTGTTTGTGTGTTTGGTTTTTGTTTGTTTGTTTGTTTGTTTGGGGAGAGGGTCTTTGGTAGATTATTATTTGTTGTTTTTTTGCACTCTGTCAACCTGTTCTGTCTGCAGCCAACTCAGCTGACCAGAACTACAATTTCATCATTCTAAATGTTATCTATCACTATTCATTCGCTGTTAAGAGAAAAACAAAGGGGAGGTGGAGTGGGAGAGATTTAGCAGTTCAAAGGCTCTCATGAGGAGGTGCTGCTAGGAAAGAAAAAAGCTTAGAGAAGACTATTTACCTGAAGTATGTAGTCTAGAAGAGAAAACAAATACATACATATAGATGTATATATAAACCAACAAAACCAACACTTTTTCTAACTACTATTCTTATTTCTGTTTCTCCCCCACTCCCCATTGCTTTGCAAATTCGTAATTCAGTGCTTCCAAAGGTTCTTCAAACTTGTTCTACTGGTTTCCAGAAGTAGGCAGACTTGTTTTTCTAAGCTCTTCAGTATGCCAAATGAATTTATCCTTTATTTTTTCATTTTATTCCTACAGAGAATCCTGGGACACTCCTTGAAGGGCAGTAAATGAGTGTGCCATATTGCATGGATGTACTTGGTGTAAAGCAATGCTTTAACTGCCTGGTGTTCAAAGCCGCACAGAGGGAAGGCTCTTTACCAACCATAAAGCCCCTGATCAGAAAGTAATAGGAAAGATCTTAGTATAAATAACGTGGCCAGCCCAAGAGGTGAAATTTTAATGGAAACCGTTCCCCTCCTTGCTCTCAGGCAGCCAAATAAGGGGTGAACTCCCACTTTCTGAACTCCCATTTTCTCCCTGCATGTAGGCTGCACTGTGAAAGGCTGCTGAGCCCAGTGATGTTTCCAGCCCTGTCAAAGGGACCTCACAGCAGTTTTCAGGGGTATACAAACTGAAGGAGGGCGCAGGAAGGCAGCTGTGTTACATGGGTCTGTATCAGTCCATCTGCCCCAGGCTACAGTGCCGCTAAGCCCACACTCAGGCCTGCGGCAAATTTGGAAAAACGTGTTTTTCAGTATGTGAGGTGTAAGGAGCAAGGGGAAAATTGCTTGCAATCACCACATACGTTCTACGAAGCTGCACTGCCTCAGTGCACGTAGCAAAACACTGCCTGGGATGGGCTGGTTTGGGTGAAATAGGAACAGGCAGCAGTCAGGCAAAGGGAAAACAGCTATTAGGCCTACTCTTTTCTAGATTAACAAAAGTAAGGAAAGCTGAAGTCGTGCACTAGAGAGATGGCATACATGATTTACACAGTGCGATTACCGTGCTCTGCGCGTAAGTAAAACAAACGGCCATCGATCCAACCGTTCGCCGAGAACCTTTATTTTTCAAGTTTCGATGCTCCCGCCCCCCGCAGTTCCCCTCAGGGCGCTCCGCCCCATCAGGGCAAACCCCGCGACCGCGCCCCGGCGTCGGGAGCCGCGCTGCCGCCCCCTGTAGGGCCCCGCCGGCGGGGGGCTTCGGCCGTTGGACGCCCCCTCTTCAGCAGCGGCGGCGGGACAAAGCGGAGGGGCGGTGAAACGCCCGCCCGGCGTCTCCCTCCGCCCAGGACTACTTGCCGCCAGATGTCGGGCCGGCAGGCGGGCAGGGGGTGGGGCGTGAGGCGGGCAGAGGCGGGGGCAAAGCGAGGAGGCGGGGTCTGGCGGAAGGGGTCAAGGAGTCGAGGAGGAGAGCACGAGCGGGCTGAGGCGCCGCGGAGCGGGCTGGCCGCGGGCCTGGCACGGCGGAGCCCGGGGGCGGGAGCCGAGTGGCACGGAGGAAGAGGAGGGGCGCGCCGAGCCGAGCCGCTGGGAGGCTGGAGCGGCCGCTGGTGGAGGTAAGCTGAGCGGCGGCGGGGAGGCCCCCAGCCCGGCGGCCGTTGGGGCGGTCGGCGGCCGTTGGGCGGTACCTGGCGGAGGTGGGCAACGGAGTGACAGCGGCGGGCGGGCGGCTGCGGCTGGGGGCTTTGTGCGGAGCCGTGCTGGGGGAGGGGAGCGGGGGGGCACGCGGCCGTTCGCTCGGCTTCGGGATCGCCGGCGCGAGTCGGGTGCCTGGCCGGGGAGCCGCGCTGTGTGGGGCGACGCAGCCCGGGCTGAGGGCGCGGGCGGGGAGCCGCTGGGGCTGACAGGAGCGGCAGCCGGGGCAGCCCCCGTCCTGCTGTGGGCGGGCGGCGAACAAAGGGGTGTGCGAGGAGCCGTGGGCACAGCCCGTCTGTGGGATAAAGTTCCCGAGAAAGCCGTGGGCAGCGGCTGGAAGGCTGCGCGCAGGGAGGGTTCGGCGCTGGAGCCGTGGGAGAAAGAGTGAGCGGAGATAAAGGGAGCGTTCGGCTCTCGTAGAGAGGAAGTGTGGGACTCGTTGTGCTGTGATTCTGAGGCCGCTGTCACAGCTGTCTATTGTTATGTTTTTATATATAACCGATTTTGTACCTTGAAACAACATTTTTTTTTTCCTTTTAAAGCAGCTTTTTAGGTGAATAGTACGGGCAAAACTAAAGATAAGAGCCATTGACTTCACTCTTTGTTGTCTGCTTTGCAGCTGACTGAATTACGACTTGCATGCAGGGTTAAAAGTGCTGTCTTCTTTATTTCAGAGCTCTAGGGGAAGATGTTGTCTCTTCTGACGTCTCTCGATTAAGATACCTGAGAACAGGTTCAGTAAGAATCCAGGTTGTTGAAGAAGACGCTTGTGAATATACTGAAATGAGAAGTTGTAAACACTTTTTTCCCTTTCATCTCTACTGCCTAAGAAACCATAATCCAAAGCACTTCTGAGACACTTGCCCAGATACGTGAAGTCTGCAAAGTTTCTTGTCCAAACTGACCGTTTCTCAGTAAGTTGTGCATATCCACATGGTTGGGATATGTATATAGTACTCTGAAGAAGAATTGCTTTCTGTATAAAATTCCCAGCAGGAACATTTTGTTATGGACAGCTTTTTCTGGATTTATATCCGGAGAGATTAATGCCTAGAGTTGAAAGGCATTTAGTATACACTGAAAAGCTGGCTTCCCTTCAGTTTTTCCAGATGTAGTGTCTCCCCTGTATGCTGGGAACGTGCACAACTGCATAAACTACAGATGTAGCCATGGAGCTGTGTGGACTTTTGAGCCATAGGAGAAGTATTATTGAGCACTGGTATCAGATGCTGCTTCATGATGTCAGCTGAGCAGTGATTGTGTTTCACTACTTGTAACAGCATTCAAATGGAGTAACACCCTTTGCAAGAAGATGCTGTTAAGTGTTATGTGGAAGGTTAACTGATATGCGTTGTCAAGTTCTGAGCAGAAGATCTTCCTCTGCAAGATGAACCCCTGCCTTCCTGTGCTAAGATGTTGAAGGTGTACTACTGCTTATGACAAGTCCAAGAGAAGAAGCTTTGTAAAATGGCTCAAACCAGCTTGCTGCAGGGAAAGCAGTTTTACTGTAGGGAGTGGGTTTTCCACAAACTTCAGCACTGCCTCCAGGAGAAAGCTAACTGCAGCGGTAGTGCTGCCAACAAACCATCTCTTGCAGCGAGTTCTGGGAATAATACTGGTGTTGTCTCTGGGAGAGGAGCTGCCTGGGGTGTATTGTTGGTAGGAGGGCCCGGTAGTGGGAAGACAGCCCTTTGTACTGAGTTACTCTGGCCAAGCTCACCTGCGAACCTACAAAGAGGCTTACATCGGCAAGCCCTAGCCTTCCATTTCTGCAGAGCCCAGGACTCCGACACGCTGTGTGTTGGAGGGTTTATCAGAGGTTTAGTTGCACAGATCTGCCGCAGTGGACTGATCCACGGATATGAGGACAAACTAAGAGATCCTGCCATTCAAAGCCTCTTGCAACCCGGGGAATGTGAGAGGAACCCTGCTGAAGCATTTAAAAGGTAAAAACTAATAAACAAAAAAGCCTTGCCTAAAGCAAAAGCCAAATAATAATTAAAAAAAAAAAAAAAAACAACCTTGTTTCTATTTAGGCTTTGCTTCCAAAGAGTCTACAGTACAGAGGGTTATTACATGCCTGTCTCTTGGTTTGTTATCTCTGCGGATTACTTAGAGCTTTCGGACCTACTGTGGAAAAATGAAGTTTGTCCTTATAGCTGATATAAATAAATATTTGCTTTTAAAATAAAATTTACTATTGATAGTGAGTTTATTTACATTACTTTAAAGTAATGGACTTAAGGGTGGACAATAGCTAGGATAAAGTCGGTGGCCTTCATGTTCTCTTAAAGGTAGGGTAGTTATTCACAGATGTGAAACAGACCTTTTAGGACTCTTGTGAAAGCTTCCAACACTGTTCTTTGTCAGAGAGGAAACTGGACTAATGGATCTCTGGGTCTGATCCAGCACATCAGTTTTATGTTTGTCTAAAAACATGTGGTAGGAAAATGTCAGTTAACTCCTGATGTTACTTCTCACAGTGTGGATGAATTATGTCATCTTTATCACTATTTATAAAATAAAGGCTTTAAAGTAATAGGTGGATCAGAAACTCATCAAGAGAGTTTACCTTCCTCCTTCTTAGAACATCTGTCAGCTAAGCTGAATAAAAATATTAATTTACCGAAGTTTTTTCCAGCATGTTGTTGGGAATTGTATTTCTCTGAGTGTACTTGTGGTGTATCCATATCCCTTAAAGTAGTCTGCCATCTTGAGCATGGCATTCACATCAGTATTCCTTTGGATCACAGTGAAGGAAAATCCGGCAAGGTTAAGCAGTAGAATTTCTGCTGGTTGTTCAGCTAACCTGAAATTTCTTACTGTTACATGGTGGTTTAACTGTTGTTTTTCTTCTTCGAGGACTGAGACTGGTCAAACAGATACAGAGGTTGAACACAGTGCTTGATCGTAATGTCATGATGCTGGAGAAGAGCCTTCCAGCTCTGGTGGCTGTGCTACCCTTGCCTGGTTAATAAACAGGATGCAAATCTACGTTGTTCGCAGTGTAGTGTCTTCGAAATAAGCAGACTAAACTAAGACTAATTCTGAATGATTGCTGTTGTTGCTAACTAAAGATGCAACTTCTAGCAACTCTTAAGGTCCTAATTCCAGAGCTATTAAGTCCTCTCGGTCTCTAATGGCTAAAAAGTGGGAAAATTGTCTATAAACAGAATAACAGACTGTCTGGCTTTAAGCAGTCTTTTAAAGACATGGAAGTGGATTAATCTGGTGAATGAGAGCTTGTTTACATTTAAACATCTATTACCAAGAAATCTTACTAATTTAGAGCAAATTCTAAGAACCTGAACCTTGCCTTCATTCTAAGCACAACTAGCTTGCTCAGAAAAACTGTGGCTAAGTGTCCTTAGACAAAAATGCAGCACAGAAATATAAAAGATAATTGTAAGCTAGACTTAGCTTTTGAGATAAGACTGCTTTATGAATGCAAGATTTAATGATGGGCTGTTTGAGAATTTAGGTGTTTCTACAGGATTCTTGGCTTTGTATTAGAAAAATGAGGTGACAGCATTCGGTAGCAGTCTCAATTTTTTTAGCAGTGATTGTACCCTCTTAAGCTAAAAATACTGAACATAGTGCAGCAGCTTCAGTCAAGGGTTTATTTTTATTACAATTTTATTTTTATTACAATTTTGTTTTGTCTCTTGCTGCCCACCAACCCTGGTCTCCTGTTCCCAAAAGCAGCTGTGGTAGCTGATATTCATCTTCAGATTTAAGGGAGATGAGATGTTAGTGCTGAGGTGCTGTACGTTTTCACTGCTATGGCAGGGGACCAGCAGGTGGCTGCTGACAGCAGTGCCAGGAGCTGGTTCTGCTGCCCATATGGTGTAATCCCAGTGCACAGACATAAGGAACGGGGCAATACCTCCTCACCCTGACGTACCTCAATCACTTGCTAATATATAAAGCGTGGGAGAAATACTTATCAGAAATATAAGCTTTGTTCACAAGCTCCAAGATGTAATATTCCAGACATATCCCAGTCCAGTACATTTATGTATGCTTCCTGCTAAATGCAAGCTGTATGTGAGCTTGAAGAAGACTTAACAGTCAGCTGATGGCCTTTCGTATTGAATAATGGCCCTGAAATGACACAAAGCTTCTATCTCAATGCTCCATTGACTTTACCTTATTTTAATTTTCTTTCTTCAGTAGAAGTTGGCAAAGATCTTTCTTTAAAATTACTGTCAGTTTTTTCTCTGCTTTGCACAGCAGCTGTAGCCCAGCTATGCCTTCATTGCCTAAAATGGAAAGTCTTCTCTTTATAAGTGCTAAGCAAGCTCACGCTTTTCTATTTTTGTGCTAATTTTCCTAGAAGTAGAAAGAAAGATAACTTGCCAGTGCCTTGTAAAGTGTCAGTTTATAAACAATGTAATTCTTTAGTCACTTTAGCCACTACTAAATCTTCTCACGATGAGCATTTTTAAACAGATTTCCAGAAAACCTTATGGTGCCCTATGCAAGTGGTTACCCATAGAGCTAAGTCTTTTCCTTATTTGAATCTCTGCTCTTAAAAAAAAAAATAATAATAATCTAATGTATTTATAATCTTTAAGTGCTCTAAAAATTCTTTCAGGATTGGATCTTACCAAATTGCAGGTCTGGAAGGTTTGCTATGTACAAGTGTATTTGGCATTTGTTGCTATCCTGACAGCTGAGAGAAAGAAGAGCTACTTATGGCACTGCTTCTGAGGCATTTCTCCATGCATGTGGTTCGGGAGCATGAAGCAGTCTTAAAAACATGAGGGAGAAAGCTGAAACCTCATGTTCAAATTTTAAGTGAAAATTAAGACGAAAGCGTAAAGAAAATGAAAAAAATATTGCATGTTCCAAAATTCAATATGTTTAACTGAACAAATTTAATCAAAAAAGGGCAGTTAAGTTTTTCTTCCCCATATGAATAGAAAAATTAGAACCAGAATACCCCTGGATTTTGCCAGACTACATCTAGAGTTGTGAATGGGGGTTATTTTCAGTTCTTTTAGAGCAATCTTACATTTCCAGTAACTGGTAGGGATACAGGGAGCTGTCTGTTCAAAGCTGTAAGGAAATAGTGGAAGTCAGATACAAGCCATGGATAGTACTGAAATGGTTTAAGCTTTGGTGTAAAATAACTCTTATCCTAGTTTGTTTTTCAGAAAAAAAGCGATAGCATTATACCAGGCAAGAGGGAAAGAGTGCATCTGCTGCATGTTGGGCTGCCTCTGGTATTAGGGACAGAAGAATGGGGTTGGTTAGGTCCCAGCCCTGAAAACTGGACTGTGCTGGAGGTGTGGGACCAGTTTACACCACACAGCTGATTTCATTTCCAGCCTGTTGTTGCTCTGAGTTTGAAAGACATCCAGCGCCAGAGCTCATGAGTCAATTTCAGAGAGAGAACATCTGTCTGTTAAATAACATCACATTTGTTAAGTTTGTAGTGTGTGTGTGTTGGTCTGGTACAAACTTAAGGAAAAGTCTGGATGTTGTCTAATGTTTGGGTGAATTGATGAAGTGAATAAATACCTCAAAATGGTGAATTACCACGTCTCTTGGAAGGCTGGTGTGGATGGAGCTGCTTTCCTCTCACAGTGAAGTTACTTTCTGTCTTCTGCATCTCTTTTTAAGAGGCTTCAAGTCAAGTCTTGTGAGATTTTGCACAAATGCTGAATGATGCCTTGAAACAGTGGTTGAGCACCTGGCAGAGAGGCAGGGCTAACCCAGGGGAGCTCAGGTGCATGCAGTATATCTGAGTGACCAGAAGGGGTGGAGCCAGGATCCATCCCTTCCCAGCCCTCATTTGAGGATTGGCAGTGGAGGCAAGGGGATCTTGCTGCACTTTCTATCACGTTACAGGTCTGTTATGATTTTTTTATTTGCCCTAGAACTTTTAGTATTAAGGGATATCTATACAACTACTTTAATGTAAGATGGACTTATCAAAGGGATGTACATACTAGAAAAGCGAAGCTGAAAATTCTGATCTTTACTTGTTTGCATTGCTGAAATTGTATTCTCATGTAGCTAGCTGTCCTAGATCACTAGGGACCCAAGAAAAGAACAAAAATGTGAAGCTCTTCTGTGAAGTTTTTATGCAGTAGCATATGCAAGCGCATGTTATATCTTCACCAAGAAATGAATGTAGCAGAAAGAACACAATAGTAATGTCTTCCTCTGTGTTTCTTACACTTCATCTGTTCTTATTTGAAAAGTAGTTCCTGTGAAGAGTTAACTAAAAGAAGCAGCTGACAAGAGTCACCTATACCATGTATCAACCCAAATTGTGGAATTCTCAGTCAAAGCTAACAGGCACTTTTATCCACCCTCCACTCCCTTACCTGTGTTGGATTTCCATGTTTGCAATTTTATTTCTTTCAAGAGTTGTGAATGGTTGGAAGGGTATAAATTTCAGGTGTACAAGAGAGTTTTCAATAAGGGGAAAATTGTAGGCTGTTGTAGAGGTTTGTTTCACAAATATTCTGTGACAGTTGTCCAAGGTCTTTAAATCTGCAATATGAAATGCCATTTTTCTTGCAATATGTTTGGAATAGATGAAGGTAAAGGTTTAGAAAATGGGTCTTATGCGGTAAGATGAAATGTGTTGAAGCTGTTCTTTTTGAAACTCCTTGTATGATCCTTGAAGCCAGTAATATAATTAAAATTATCACTGATTGTGTGGACTTGATGGAGCAATTAACTACTGGGCCTCTTCACTTTGCCAGAGTAGCTTATTCATAGTTGTAAAAACTTTTTTTTTTTTTTTTTTTTTTGAGTAAATCTGAAAAGGTGAGGGCCAGCTCCTTTCTTTTACTTTGTCTTTTTTTTTTTGTTCTTGTATCAATTTATTTTCACATTGCCTTTAGCTAGTAAGTTTCAAACCCACCTTGATGGCTGAGGCAAGAGGTTAATTAGAGCATCCCAACTTTCATGAGAGCAAGAGGAGTTGCTCTTTGTAAAGTATTTAACTTTGTGTTTTCTTGCTAGTGACAAGTATATGCTTCTGCTGCTGTCTGTAGCTGGTAATTTATTGTAGTTTTATTGACAACAAAATTTGTGATTGCTGCGAAAGTAATCATAGCATCATAGAATGGCTTGGTTTGGAGAAGATCATCTAGTCCCACCCCCTGCTGTGGGCTGCTTGCCCCCACTGGATCAGGCTGCCCAGGACCCCATTCAGCTTGGCATTGAGTGCCTTCAGGGATGGGGCATCTACAGCTTCTCTGGGCAGCCTGTTCAAATAAGCAGTATTTGTTTTACTCTGAAGGTAGTGAGGGGGTAGTGTGATATTTACTTTGTGGGGGTTTTTTTGTAAATGCATTTAGTAAAAATATGTTTCTACCATGACCTTAGGAATTACGTGGAGAGGCAGCATACTAGAAACAGTTACAGGTGCCTGGGCTCATTTTTTTGGGAGACTTGAACCTGTTGGAATTTCTGCTAATTTATTCTGTAAAACATTAGTAATTCAGTCGTAATCTTTCTATATAAAAGAGTTGCTTGACTTTTTTCATCCAAGTCTCAGACTCTCTGGAGGTGATCTGTGTTTTAGCTCTGATCACCTGCTGGCTGCAAGGGACTGCACAGGCCTTCCTGCTGCCTCTGCAGCACCAGTACAATTTTGTAGCTATAGCTTTGCCCCAATTGCAAGGTACCATGAACGTGGATCTTGTCAGACTCTAATTTCATGTAGCTATAAACAGTAGAAATGAAGCCAAAACCTGTGTCCTGTTTCAGTGGAAAATCTGAAGGCATAATGAATTAATTTAAAGGATCCTTTTAAGAACTTCACAGTGTGTTTATTCATTTACCACATGTAAAGTTCAAACATACAAGTAACTGACTTCCACCTAGATAGAAAAGGGAGGGTTGGAGGTCACCTCAGAAAATGAAGTCCAGGCAGAAGCAGCCAAGTCTGAGAGATATGCTTGTTTCATCTACTCTGAGAAAAATTCCCATATGCCTAACTTAAGCTTTTTTTGCTCTAATCTGAGCTTGTTACTAATGTTACTAATTATGGTATTCTCCAGAGATGTGGAGAATAGATTCCTTCTTCCTTCTTCTTGTGACAGCTTTTTACCTATATGAATGCCATCTAATTTCTTTTATCTCATAATTAAGTTCCATAATGCTCATGGGTTAGAGCTTCCTCAAAGGTCACACCTAAGAATGTGACACTAAAAAAAATTCCTTGGCTAAATTAAGGGGTTTTTTTTTGTTTCTAGATGGAAATGTCATTAACAAAATTTTAGATGTGTACGTGTATATCATTTTACTTCTATACATTCTCAGAATTGTGTCTGTTCCTATATCATTCCCTTATGCTTGACTGGAATCCTGAAGTGAGTTGGATCCTAGCCCAGAGAAGCTTGAACTGGTACAAGATTGAATTCTGCTTAAAATAGTGGCCATAACATTTTCAGTTAAAAGCAATCTCAGAGATGATTTGTTTTGTCCTGGGTACCTTTTGTAATCATCCAAGGATTGATACATCTGTGAATTGTTCAAGATCTTAGCACCTGTAACTTGCCAAAGGAGAAGCAGGTTTCTAAAGAGTCACAGAATCGTAGAATGGTTTGCGTTGGAAGGGACCTTTAAACTCATCTAGTTCCAACCCCCATTCTATAGGCAGGCGCACCTCTAGACCAGGTTGCTCGAAGCTCCATCCAACCTGGCCTTGAATGCTTCCAGGGAGGGTGCATTCACAATCTCACTGGGCAGCCTTTTCCAATGTCTTACCACCTCATAGTGAAGGATTTCTTCCTGATATCTAAATCTACTCTCATCTAGTTTAAAACTGTTTCTCCTTGTGCTGTCACTACATGCCTTCCTACTACGTTTTTGCTTTCCAGGAGGTAGTGGAAGAAGAGCGCCTTGAGTACTTTGTTTAGTTTTGGGCCCCTCGTTATAAGAAAGACATCAAGGCCTTGGAGCATGCCCAAAGAAGTCAACAAAGCTGGCAGGGGGTTTGGAGCATGAGTCTTATGGGGAGTCTGTGAGAGAGCTGGGATTGTACAGTCTGGAGAAGAGGAGGCTCAAGGGAGACCTTATTGCTCTTTGCAGCTACCTGAAAGGAAGTTGCAGTGAGGTGGGGGTCAATCTCTTCTCCCTCATAACTAGCGATAACCAGGGGAGGTTCAGGTTGAATAGTAGGAATCATTTATTGTCAAAAAGAGTAGTGATTCATTGGTACAGGCTGCCCAGGGAGGTGGTGGAGTCACCGTCCCTGGAGGTGTTCAAGGAATGTGGAGATGTGGTTCTTAAGAGACATAGGGAAATATTGGTGGTAGATGAATAATCAGGCTACACGATTTTGGCCTTTTCCGACCTTGGTGATTCAGTGATTGTAAGAGTTGTGGAGCTCAACAAACTTATTTCTTTTGAAATTGTACCTTTTTCCCTTATTCAACTAGGGGAAACAATATGGCACTGTTTCTATCTACTTTTCAGAGAATTTGGAGGAGAATTAATTTTGATTGCTGCCATGAGGGATATAGACTTTTTAATTAATGGTGATAAAGTTTATAAATGTGATGGAAAAAATTGTCTTCTGAAACCTTTCTGCTGTCATTGCATTGATTCTGATTACAGCTAATCATTGAGACTTTGTAGAAAGCCATGTATTCCCTTGCTGTCCCCTCCAGCATTTTAGAAAGCTTTTTTCTACTTTTTTTTTTTTTTTTCAGAAAAAAAAAAAAATCATTGTTGTTACATCTTTCTCCCCCTATATATTTCAGAATATAGATATTGGGTCTTAAAGGCTGGAAAAGAGTTCTAGGCTAAGAATTCCTAATTTACAAAGCATATGCAGGAGGGTAGCTGGAGTAGCCTTCTGAATCCTATCCTTTTTTAAAATTTAAATTTGGTGGTTTGTCCCATGTAGTCTAATTTTGAAGTTCTGTGGAAGTTGGGTGTTGGAATGACAGGTTCTCAACTCTGTGACTACAGGCTGAATTAGTGAAAATACTTCAGTCTTTCTACTTTTTGAAAATTATGAGACTACCACTGCTGGTATTTTGTACTCAACCATAATGGAATAAATACAGAAAGGACATTGAGATACTGGAGCAGGTCCAAGGAAGGGCAACAGAGCTGGGGAAGGGCTTGAAGAATATGTGCTTGGAGAGTATGAGGAGCCACTGAAGGATCTGGGGCTGTTTGGTCTGGCGAAAAGGAGGCTGAGGGGAGGGAGACCTTATTGCTCTCTTCCAATATCTGAAAGGCGCTTACAGCAAGAGTGGGGTTGGTCTCTTCTTACTGGTGACAGGGGACAGGATGAGGGGAAGTGGCCTGAAGTTGCACCAGAGTAAGTTTAGGTTGGATATCAGGAAACACTTTTTTACAGAAAGCGTTGTTAAGCACTGGAATAGGCTCCCCAGGGAGGTGGTTGAGTCACCATCCCAGTGGAGGGTTGTTAGGGTTAGGATATAGTTAGATTGTGGTGGACTTGATGATGTTTAAGGTCTTTTCCAACCTGAGCAATTCTATGATTCTTTAATTAGATCTTGCTTTTAATACCTGATTTCTGATGAAGGAACTTAACGTCAGAAGTATCTATCTTCAAAATCAAGTGGCTAAGGGATTCTTTAATTAAAATATTTACTAAAGATCTGCTTAAACAGCGCAAGTTCTGCGGGTTTCATCAGAAAGTCTGGAAGGTTTTTCTGACTTTAGCTCCCTAGTAGGATAGTGTTCATATTGTGGGGCTTAAACTTAGTGATTGTGTAGTGGGAGACATAAAATATTAAAAACAGCAGACAGCTTTCACAGCCCAAAGTCTTTTACTGCTCTTCATAGGAAGCAGCTGCGTGTAAGCTGATATCTGCAAGATCAAAAGATCTTTTGAGATCTAATGAAGAAAAATGGTGTACAAGACAGTTTGTATGAAAGAAGTAAGGAACAGCATAAGAAAATCTTACACGGAACTTTAGTACAATCTCCTGCATGCTTTGAAGATGTAAGCAACTACAATGAGTGAATACTAAATGTGTGGTAAAATGCTGCTGGTCTTCAGTGTGTGGCTTACCAGTTACAGCAGTTCAAGTAATTACTAATTTCTGTGCCAATTTTCAGTTTTGTGTAGTATGAATCTGTTAATTTAGAAGTATTTACATGCTTTCGTTGTGTACCTCATGGAGACTTACAGTAAAGATAAAAATCTGTCTATATTTCAATTACTCAGTAGCACAACTTTATGCTCAGAAATGCTGTAGGAGCAGAACACTAACAGAAGTTCTTAGCAATTTATGGGTATAGGGAGAAACGAGGTTTTTCTAAGAACTTGCACAGGAGGTTAAAACAGTCTGCTGACTCAGCTTGTATTTCCACCGTGTTGAAATTGATGTTCTGGAAGGTTAATTGGTGTTTTGGAAGCTCAGTCTGTTGAAAGTATTTCTGATTCCTGTAGTCCATGTAGTGTTTAACTGATGCTTTGTGCTTTTGCTGTTGCTGGGTTTCATAGGAAATGCTGTGTTCACATGCTCTACACTATTAGAAAGTTGAGCATTGAATGAAGCTTAAGTACTTTGTGGCATGTTTCTCTTTAGGCTTTTCCCTTAAATCTGTGGAGTTAGTGGGTCACGTAGCAACAGCTGGTGTTTCTGCAAGAGTAAGTTGTATGTTGTTCTTTCACTGTATGGAAGCACTGCATACGAGGTGAACGTAATACCATTTAAGGTTTTAACCTTTTCAGTTTGAATTAACATAAGAAAGTTTCCCTGAGGCATTTTAATAATGACAACTTACATAGGCCTTTTTGTCTTCTGCTTCTATAGGCATTAACATTTTGCCTTTAATCTATGTGGCTCAGTCTTAAATCTTGCAGGTTTCCCCATAAGCCGTTTAGTTAGATGGACCTTCATAGCAATTCTCACTTGTTAATTATTTCCCTTCCCTCCTGTTTTCTATGCACATGTTCATAGCTTGTGCAAGGGTTTAAGTTTCTTTTTTGTTCCTTTCTAATGAAAAAAATGAAAAGGATTTGGAGGATTGTGGAGCAGAAGGGATTTAGTGTCTAAGATACTGGGAAAAGTTAGCATTGAAATATCTCTTTTTGAAAGTGTTAGTGAAGCAGTGCATTGAAGAGGTTTCAGTTTCCTCTATGTGATGATGTGTACAATGCACTGGGAATGTTCAGAAACCTTCCAAATGCTAAGAGAAGGTGTGTTTTAAATATTTAATGCAGAAAGACTCCAGGACTGATGAATCACCAGTCGGAAAGAAATAAGGAAAAAAAGTGATTTAAAAATAATAATGATTGAACACCTATATATATATATATATATATATATATATATATATATATATATCCTTATTTCAAAGGTGTTGTGGGGGAAACATTGTGAAGAGTGTAGGTGGGTGAGCTCCTGGTACATTTGAATGACATCAGAATGTAGTAGAATAGCATGAAAGAACTGAAAATGAAATTGTGGAGAGAACCAATAGGGAAATTTTACGTAGCTGATGGAGCAAATGGTGCAGAACACTTGCAATCAGAGTTCTCTCCATAGTGCATTTGCAAATGCCTTCACACAAAGGAAGGACCAAAGTATCTTTGATAGAAGGTGATTACTCTTGGCTCAGTTTTGGTTGCTGTTGTCTCAATGGACAGGAGTGGGAATTAAGGATTGTACGTGAGTGGACTTCCAGGTCAGTGGTTGTTGTGGCATCTTTTCTTTTTTTTTTTTCCTCTCACTTTTGTCACATGCTAAAGAGAGTTGGTTATAGCGGTGCACATGCAGAGGACAAAAAAAAATGCCAACCACCTTGCACAGAAGCAAGTTTGTGTGCTAAAGTTCTGTGGTTGTCTTAGATGAAAAGTTTGTAGGAAGCAGCATCCAGGACGTGGATTTGTCTTGGAAAAAGAAAACTTTTGTTAGTGAAAATAGTGGCTGTGTAGAGATGGCTTTAACAAGTGGATATGAATGAACCTCACAAGGGAAAACTGCTGAGAAAAGGATTACGACATGATTTCAGTCTTAAAGCAGCTAATTAACAAATCTTGGATCAACTGCATTAACTCTCCTGTAGTGATAAATCATTAGTCTGTCTACCCTTTTTCTGCGCTTTCAAGAAGTGCTGTTCAGCAGGACAGTGGAAAAAAGGTGTATTTGTGGGGCAGGTGAGGTGAGAGGAATTGTCCTATGACTGTATGTTACGCTGTATAAGTGAAGGAGCATTAACACTGCCTTCTCTACCAGATATGTGCTTAAGGAGTCAGCAAAGCAAAAAAAGTTAAGTTGCCTTACAGTTGTCTTGGTGTAAGTTATAGGAATTGTACCAACACATCCTAGCTTTGACAGACCTGCCGAAGCTTGGGTGAACTTTCCCAACTTTTACAGCATTCTTTTGCCAATTGTTTGGCTTCAGTAGTTTTACTTTGTATTGGATAGTGCTGCCGTGTTCTTTGCTTTGGCTTTGATCCATTTAATTTGTTGTTTTTAAAAAGAGAATTTTTTCCTCCAGTGGATTTATAGCATGTACTGCATGTTAATATTAAGCTCAATTTTTAAAACTTCAGGTGTACTTTATTTTTTTCTTAGTGCCCTGTATTTTAATTTGTGTTAAAGATGCTTTTGACAGTAAACTCTTTTTGGTGTATAGAGTGTTATGGATAAAAGAAGATCAAGTGGAATAAACTGCATTACCTTTTGTAGTTAAGACTAAAAATAGATCTAATTAAATATATAGCTCCAGAATTGGTTCCAAAGCTAAATGCACCACTGCTGTGAGGTAATAGAATCAGGTGAACATGGAGCTAATCTGGCAGTGTGTTTTTAAAGCAAATTACAAAGAGCTAAAAGGGACCCATAGGAGGCATAAAGTCAAGAGAAGCTGTATCTTTTGGAGAATGGTGGGTGAGAAAGGGGAAAAAAAAAAAAAAAAAAAAGCCCAACAACTTTACAAGGTTATTAAAATGGACTCTGAGTGATATAGGAGGTACATCTGCTTTGTATTCTACTTCGGGAGTGCGGTAGAGTAATTTTGACTGGGGCACATGAAAGCTGCTCCATCTGCTGCCTCTTCAGATAAGACACTGCAATTAAGGGTTAGGACAATCCCTTCGACTTGAGAAAATAATTTGGAAAAAAGATGCATGGTAATGCAAATATAGAAGGAAAGCTGTTTTAAGTGCATGACTCATAAGGTAAAATCTTAACAGCTTTTCGTCTAGTATTTGTGCAGAGGATTTTCTGAGAATGAGGTCAGTATTATCCTGTGATCAGTACAATGATCTGAAGTAGGGGGTGCAAGAAATGGGAACGGTGGGTATATAGCAAGCTTACCAGTGAATGGCAGAGACTTCAGTTTTCACTGTTTGTTCAGTTTCCACCATTTCAGGATCCCCACTTGAAGAAGTTCATCCCTACAGCCCTTGCAACACCTCTTCTTTGTGCATCCTGATTAATAATGCATTTTTCATCTGAAATCAGGTGTGTAAGAAAAATAACATTGTGATTGTCGGGGTGACTGTTAGCTATCGTAGTAACTGACTGGTTTTGTGTTGTCCACGCTAAGCTGTTGTCTTTTGTCACACAGTTATGGGGCAGCAGAAAATAAATGTGGCTGGAGGTAAACTAGGATGTAGCCTAACAGAAGCCACTCAGTTGAGTGTATCCAGTGTAGTTTTCTAATTGTATCCTCTGTTGTTTTGTTTTAGTTTTTAGGGATAACACTTCTCTCATGTCAACAAATAAAATTGTATAAGTGGAAAGCAAAGTCTATCTCTTCAGCTGTTTATTTATGTTCTGCATAAGTTGAGGTACAAGGAAGAAATGGATTTTGTCTGCCTCCAAAACACAGAATGATGCCAACAAATTAAAATGCCTGTTAGGCTACAAGAATTTGTATTCAGCTGTACATTAACCTCTATAGATAACGCTACTTCTAGTTGAAGCTAGATTTGATTAACAAGCAGAGGTTAATTTTTATATGAAAGAACTAAAGGACCAAATGATTGATGAGAAAAACTGAGAAGACTATATTTTTAGTTTGCTGTACCTTTCATTTCATAAATGATTTAAATCTTACTTTGCAATTTTAATATGTTCTCTTGCATATATGAGCTTGTTAGTTTTTGTTATTATGGTACCCTATAGCTACCTTTTGCATTTCAACTGGAGACTTCTGAGTATATACAAATGTATTATCATAACTTCACAGGTGTAAAAAAATAATGTGCCTTATGGGTAATTCTCTCATTTCAACTTGTAACTTACAGTGAGCCTGATTAGATACTTTCTTCTCATGCATTGATGTAAAACGCAGTTTCTTTGACTTTTTTTTTTTAAAGTAAGTTATTCATATAGACAGTGAGAGTGTAATTGATTTTTCAGAAAGAAAAGCAATGATTTTCTAGCCTAACAAGAGGCATCTTTTAAACCACACACAATTGATGACGAATCCTGGGGATAAATATAAATAAGAGTAACATGGACAGTAGCTCAAAAACTGGAGGTGGAGGAGGGGAGAAATGAAGGGTATTCAGGTAGGGTCGTGGGACAGACAAAGAAGATGAGGCAGTTAATCAACTGTCATGAATATCTTTAATAGAAAAAAAGGTATGGGGTATAAAGAGACAGAACTGGAAATCTTAGTACACAGAGTCAAGGTTGATTTAAATGCTTTTAAAGATCTCTCAGGATAACTTGTGTGACTGGTGTTTAAAAAAAACCAGCTTGTTTAGGAGTTGCTTTCTATATTGTAAGCTTGCTTTGAGTTCTAGAATAAACTAAATTTAAAATTACTGTAAAGTCTGTCAATGAAGAAATGCATTTCATGTGGGGATAGTTTTGTACATATGTGTATCTATTTAAAGGATGAAGGTAGCACTTTCATTGGAAAAAATAGACCTACCTTATTAGACGATCTTGTCTATTTTTAAGATTATCTGTATTGGCAGATAGTTATGTTGTCAGTAACTGAGAAATTCCCTTACCTCTCAACTGTGTTTTTCTAAAACCTAAATGTTTTACTCTATCAAACCAGCAAGATCGAGTAAACAGACTTTCTTTAAGAAAACAAATGAGTTGTCCATAGCATAGGCTTTGGGTGAGAATGTCTATGTGGAGGAAAATATTGAATTGTCATAATAGGTAGGAGATGAACATCATCTGGGAAACAAGAGTCTGTCAGTGATAGATTTCTAGTGTGAGAGAGGAGAAAATAATGAATAGAAGGACAGAAATCTGCTTCCAGCAGATTGGAAAGAGTCAGATGAGAAGATGAAGAGCAGCTTTTGTTGATGGTGACTGTGAAATGATCTTAAATGCGTGATTTTTAGACGAGAAAGAACAAACTAAAAGCAGTGGACTTTGCTCTCAGGTAATTTGTGGGTGAGGTCTTGTGACTGCAAGTATAAAGAAAGGAAGGAATTAGCTGGAAAGAATCCCAGTGTATTAAATAGCAGTTTAGTGAGACCTAGCTCCTCATCATTCATATGTTAAACCTAAGAACAAAATCAGGAAAGTAGATTGGCTACTGAATATGAATTTAAGATTGCAGAAAAACATCCAGTAAGAAACAGCAACAAAAAAAATATAGAGTAGGTGAGATGATCTTAAACAGTCTATGAGTTGTCACTGTTGTCTTCAAAGGACGGATTATCTTTTTCAAGATGGCAGAAAATGTGGTCTTGAAAGAAAAAGATACTTAATGTTTTGCTTTATAAAGGGATAAAAAGACATTAGAGAATTGTAGGCCTGTCAGTTGAATAAAAAATGCTGGAACAAATAATCAAGCTATCTGCAAGTGGCTGGAAGATAAGAGTCGAAATGACAGCCAACGTGGCAGGACATGGTTTGTTTTTTACAAATCTAACTAATTTCTTGTTGTAAAGGACAATAATAGTACTTGTGGGTAAGGGATAACCATGAATGACATTTTTACTTCAGATGGGCATTGGGGATGTTTATATGATTCTGCTGCAAACAGGCAGTTTGGTAGGTAGACTGGCGTTCGGCTCCACTCGGAGGGATTTGGGTACCTTGGGAGTAACTAGGAGCAGTTCACAGTGACACTGCACATCATGTTGGGCATTGCTGCCATCTGTCCTGCATCTGTCCCTTCAGCGGGCTCAGTGACCTCAGCCACTGAAGCATTGTCTGGGAGAATTTGCGTAGGATAAATAACAATTCTTTACTGTTTATTCAGGAAATTCTTTATAGGAGTTCTCATGCTCTCCTCCTCCTTCCCTTTGATAGAGACACAGATTTTTGTATGTTAGACTCTGAGAAGTTAGAACATATTGTGTAAGTAAGAACATAAGGCAAATACCTTCAGATAAAAAAAGAAGTGTGCAAAGACTCAACCTGCTCCTAGCAGCAGGTGTGAGTGGGTTTCAGCCACACTAGTCTTTCCTTAATACAGCTGAGTTGTTTGCAAACTGTTCTAGGCAGTCCAACTATTAGAACCAAAATATTTGCTCTTAAGGCTTCTTTTTCTGAGTAAATCTACCAGTAGATCCACCTGCGGAGCTGTGTAGAAGAAAATTACTTATATATTTGTATGAGACAGTGGGAGATCTCTAATCAATAAGCAGGGGTCCAGCATGCTGTGTTTGTGTGAGTGATGGTGCTGGCTGTATGATAAACTCTGCTTTTGTCTGGCTCTATACCCTGGAGCTAGCTTTTGTGCTCGCCTTGTGGGATTGCAGCTCTGCTTTACAATGGTAGATAAAACTCAGGTTACTCCAAGGCACTGCAGGATCAGGTGCTGAATTGCACAGCATGCCTTGCCTGCCGTTTCTAATTTGCCAGTCTGAAAACCCTGGACCTGAAATTTACATGCAAACATTGGAGCTTACTTAATGGGTGATTGTCTGCAGTTTTTTTTTCCTTCTTTCTGCTTCATAAGACTTCCTTCTTAAATCTCCCTTCAGTTGGTTAGAACCGCTAGGGCTGGTTTATCTTTCTGTGCAGTCTATGAATTACCAATTCACTTGAAACAATCATAGGAATTATACTATCGTTCTTTGGTGTGTATAGTTTCAGTATTGTGCTTTATCAGGAAAGTCATAATCAGTTGCAGGCATGCTTTTATCATGTTGAAATATGGCTGAACAGCCACCTCAGTAACTTGACCACATGTCTGAGTATGTACACAGGTGTGCACACAAAATCAAGCCAGGTAATTTTACTTTCACAGAAGGCATCTGTTGAACTTTACCATTAGATTGAGCCTCAATCTGTAATTCAGAAACCATATAACAACTAGTCAGGAAGTGTGATGATCCAGATGAGTAAGCTGCTGCTGGTTGTGATCCATAGGACCTAGAGGAAAATGTGCGCTGCTCTAGAAATAACACCATAGGTGATTTGTGAAGATGCTCTTTTTCTTCTGGGTGAGTTCAGCTGCTGCAAGTGTTCTCAGGAATGGGTTAATATTTCACCAATTGACCAGCTAAAACTGTCTGTTTAATTAGAAGTGAAATTTCCCTTTGCCTCTTTCATTGTGACCCATGTCCCCTATATGGTTTGGAAAACAAAAGAGAAAAATTCAGCACCTGGCTTTATGGATGCATATGCTGAGATGTCTAGCAATATTTAACAGCTTTGTCCTCCCTATCTTCAGTCTGCAAATTAGAAACCAGAATACTGACAACCTCACAAGTTTACATTCTGCTAGTTGACCACTGAAATATAATATACAAATGGGTACAGGAGGCAGTGGGAAGAGAGGTGGGCTACTTGCTGTCACATGTGAAAATTTTTTAAGTAGAGATTTAAAAAATAGTGATCTGGAATTCTGAATTTTGCCTTCTATTCTGAAACTGTGGATCAGTGCACTTTAAAGCATGATTATTCCAGTTCCAATGGAACTAATAAAAATCTAATTGCCTAGAGCTTTATATCCTTTGGCACTTCTGTCCTTAGGTATTGTGCATTGACCTGGGATTCTCCCTGAAATGATTTTATAAAATAATTCCTTCCAGCTGTGAGCTGGAGAGGATGGAGTTCATCTTCCACCAGATAGAGCCACCAGGAGCTGAGTTGGGATGCCTACTAGGCTTCTGCATGTGATTTTCAGGCAAAAATTCCGGTAATTCTTACATTGCTGGCAAAAATTGTTATAGCATTAACTTAGTAAGCATAATTGGCTTACTTAAAATTTCGTTTGTGTATTTTGTCTTCCTGAATTTTCTGATATGGCGTAAATGAAAATGAGTGTCTTAAAAGTAGCATAGCAGGCTGCTGTGGTATCTCAAGTAGTAAGTCATCCATAAGAAGAATGATGATTCTTTGTTTTTCCAGAGATGAATGCTGATGTTTGAAGAAATGTCTACTTAGCTATTGAAATGTGTGTATGTGAGTATATAGGGAGGTATTTATCCATCTAGTTTATATATAGGCATCCTTTACAATTATTTCAGTCTTCAATAACTCTTTAGATAAAATGTGCAAATGTGCAGTTTTGTAGGAAATATGCAAGGCAGTCTTATCTCTTGCCAAGGACAACACCGTGTAGTCTCTTTCATGTTAGGAGAATGTTTTATGAGGTTCTATTGGTAATTTTTTTGCCAATGTAACAATAAATTCAGGTGAAATTCAGTATGATATTGATTGCCGATACCAGATGATCAGCTCCATTATGTTGCTTGTAGTTACTAAACTTAGTTTTCTGTGGTATTATGATTAAATGTTTTTTTTGTTTGTGTTTGTTTGTTTGTTTTTCAATGAATGCAGTTCTCCAAGTTGTTTATTTGAAGTTGGCTGGTATTTTCCAGTACTTAGTGGGATCACTAACTGGGAGTGTGGTTTCTTGCAGTTCAGAATAGTTGCAAGCAATGTGGCATTGGTGTTAAATTAATTGTAAGTACCACATATAAACCACCTCAGTGACAATGACTATTATCTTCCTTTTTGAAATGTCAGATCTTTGGAAAAGAAGAGAATATGCAGAGATCTCTGTAGTGAGGTGCTGGTGATTTCAAGTAGGAGAATAACAATTTACAAAAATTCTACAACTCCTAACTGAATGGAGGAGACATTTGCTAAAGGAGTGGATAACAGCCTTACCTGCCAGGTGACAGTAAACATCACTGCTGAGCATTTAGCTCAGCATCACTTGGAGAAGAATTGCTTTTTTTGTACTCTTTTCCTGTAGTGTCATTTTGTGTACGTGTGTGTATATATGTGTTCCTCTATGTCCCTGCTGTTCTACCTGAGCAAAAGATGCCCAGTGCTATGCTAATGTTGTTTGCACCATCTTGGAGACTCATTGCACACTTGGCAAAAGTAGCAGCAAAGCCTGGGAGAAAGTAGGAGGCTCTCTAACCCTCATGAGAAGTCGGTTTGGTTAGCCTGTACAGAAGTAAATTTATAGTGCTGGGAGGCAGTGTGTGTGCCCAGTCATTGCTCTCTTTGAAAGATAAGTCTATTGCCTGCTTCTTAAAACAACTCTCTTCTAAAAGAACAAACATTGTAAATGTATAATGGGCATATTATGTAATGTATACTATGTATGTCACACGTATTGGTGTGGTAGTTCTTTGTGACAGCAGTGACTGTAACTGAAATGCAAGTGCTGAACCCTAATATATAGGCAAGAAAGTGGCTTGAAAGGCAATTTGTAAAAGAAATGTCATACTGATACAGAAAACGAAATGCAAGAACAGTAGTAGCAGTTAAACAGTTTCCAAATTCATTTGTATCATTATGAAATTTGAAATATTTTGCATTTTCCTAAAAGTAGCAGTGCTTAGACTTGGACAGGTATTGGATTTCTGTTCCTTCTTGTTTTCTCCTGCTACTTTGTCTAGGAGGTGAGTTTTATACTATTTTTCTGTGTGCTTGCCAGTAGTGAGCACTAGAAGCTGGCTAGAGGAAAGGGACCCTTTTGAGGGATAAGCTTTATTTGTGCTCTAACAGACGTCAGAGAATTTAAGTGGGGATGTAACTCTGACTTTCCTGTACACCAGAATCAGTCACATTAGGGGCGGTTAGAACAAAGTAGGTTTTATCACCCTTCTGCTTCTAGAACTGCTCATTCAGTGTTACATGGCATGTTTGTTTTTTTGTTTTTTTTTAACAAGTATGTGCATTCCACTGTGACTTTCAGTCTTTGTGGACACTGCTGCTATCCCTCTACTTTCTTCTGTTGTGTTTCCGCATTTTTGTGGATCCAATCTAAAAATCTCAGGGATAATCATTTGCAGAACTTCAGCCTTGCTGTTATATATTTCTTCCATATGTGGAAAATCATATTTGCATGGGTTCAGTCAACTCGGTAGCAGTCTGAAGAATTTTGTGGGAGGGTTCATTGTTCTAAGGACTCTCTATTTGCTTGAGAGCATACAAAACATAGCTCTGCATAAATAAGTCATTACATTACATTCCTGTTTAGCAAATTCTATTATTTAAGATACCTAATTGTGCTGCTTTTTCTAAAGATATTGTAATTTACTTAGCAATTTCTATTTCAGAACTATTTTGTAACAGGGAACTGCTATGTAATGAGAACCACTTTTATATCTGTATTGGCTGTAAAAGTACTGAAGATAAGGCTGTTTGCTATTATCCTTTCAGAAGGTAAAGAAAACTCCTCATCTTTTGAAAGGTACACTGCAAATTAAGCAATCTATTACAGTGCTCTGTAGAGGAATCACCATTTACAGAAGTCCATTTGAGACATTTGTTCCATGTTGATTGATGTGATTTCCATATGCAAGAAAGATGTTATGGGACAGTGGGAATTACTAGGTCTTGAACATCTGAAAAATTTCCCTACTATATTATCTGGCACTACTCTGAATTCAGAGATAGAAAAGTCTAGACAGAAGTGAGGTTATCAAGTGGTTCCTGTGAGCACTTTCAGAGAAAGCTATATCAGCGTCTTGTCAGTGCCACACTTTGAGTAATATAGCTGTGAGCTAGAAGATGTCGTCATGTCTCATTGAATATGTTCTTGTATGTGTATGTTTATATACATAGGGTTTTTTTTCCCCAATGGAATGGAAGTTATGCTACCACTCAGAAATGAAAGTATTGTGAAGTGGAAGGGATGCCAAGTGGAAAACTAAATCTCTGTTCCTGCAACCACTGCAGTCTCAGAGATATGGAAAAATGTGATTTAGTGCTTGCGCCACTTATTTTTAATACATTATTCTTTGGACATTTTCTTCCAACCCTGTTTGGAGGCAGGATGAGCTTTTGGTTTGACCTACTGTGGCCAGCTATTGCATACTGTAGAATAATTCAGCAGAATAACTTGGGACTCTTTCCCAGACGTACCTGTTAGCTTCTCTTGGTATTTCCTCCAGGTAAATACTACACACAAGAACATTGTCAGATTCACCTAAGGTATTGCATAGGTGTTTTGTGACAATCACTCAGATTTTAGGTGTGATTTTGCATTAAGGTATTATTTATTCACATCTCAAAGCAAAGTAAATAGCTGAAGCTACAACACTGCATTATGCTGGAGAAAGAGGTGGAAAATGGAAAATGATGCAATTTCAGGCTGCCTCCTTTCATTGTGGGGTTGATATCACTTTGGAAAGTAATTTTAGCCTTATGGCTACACTAATTTCCTGCTGTGTAAGTTAGTAGCTGCTTAACTTCCTAGCTTAGAGAGCAGAGATTCTAGCTGTGCTGCAAGCATCTTCTGAAAGAGGGAGCAGCTTTGGGAAGTAACAAAGAATCCAAAATAGTTTTGCATTTCTGGAAATGTGAGGGGCCGGAGTTAAGTATTTAAATGCAACTAATACTGAAAGCTTTCAGAACTCATCCTTTCTATTCCTTTGGGAAAATGTCACCAACTGCAATAGATTGCCTAGCTGGCTCTGCTAGATTCCTTGCATGCCTCCAGGAATGGGAGATGGGAAATGTATTCAGTGGAACTTAAGGGCCTAAATGAAACTTGTCCTCAAAAAAATAGTGTTGTATCGAAATACTAGAAGGCATGTGGCAGTTACATATAAGCACAGAGTTAGATATCTTTTAACAAGTACTACTAAAAATAATAACTGTACATGCAAATATGAGACAAACTCTGGATATTAGCTGTGCCAATGCATTTATTCAGCTCCTTGTTCTGAGAATGCAAATAATCTTTTTTTCAGTTATGGGGACATGGCAACTCCAATATAAATAAAAAGCAGTACCTCACCAGCCTGTTTGCTAAGAAATTAATTTGCATTTTGTGTAAGTGTGGTACAAGTGCAGAAATTCAGAGCTTTGTAAAATTTTCTTACTTGGGCTTAAACTTTTGAGCTCTGATACTTCAGATGTCTTTTTACTTAATTTGATATCATGATCAGCTTCTGATAAGCAATAATAACAAGTTTGACAGAAAAAAAAGAGTAATGTACTTTTTACATTTTAGGCCAAGTAAATTCTGGCGTACTAAACTACCATTTTTCTAAATATTCTTATGAACATTGAACTATGTTACACTGTTTTAAAGCACTGTTAGAAATATCAAGTTCATTAAAATGTAATTTTGCCTAAGCAAAAATTGCATCACTGCTTATTCAAGCATTTGATATATTGTTACATTTACAAGATTGATTTTGTTCCTCCTTCCTTGCAGGTGCATTCTGCTTCCTCTTCTGGGAATGAAGCCCCCTCAGCAGAGCCTCTTCTTGCTCGTAGACTCAGTCGATGAGGGCTGCAACATCTGTGAGGGTGAACAGACCTCTACGAGTCTATCTGGAACGATAGCAGAACTGTTAGCTGGCCACTTCGAGTTCTTCCCTCCCTGGTTGCTCCTTCTGTGTTCTGCCCGCAAGCAGAGTAAAGCTGTTACAAAAATGTTTACAGGTAACTGCAAACCCCGGGAAGCATCATTAACTCTGTCTACAATGAGGAACTGGTATTTACAAAACCCTTGGTGATGGTTGAAAGCACTAATGTGTGCATAGTTCTAAAAAATGATAATGGCAAAAATGGTAATTCTAAAAACCTCACGTTCCAGTTTATCTATCAAAAGCCTGAAGTGGCATTTAGAGGTAAATTATGTCTCTGCAATAGAGCTGTTGGTGGCTTTCAGTTCTCTTTTTGCTTTGCTGCTTCTAAAAAGCTTTGAAACCATGTAGGTAATGTATAAGTACATAAGTATGTTGGCTGTATATGCCCATTCTTCACAACCTCAAAAGATTTTTTTTATCTCCTATTAAAATATTTCCCCTTATATTCAGAAAGCAGTGAATAACCTTTGAAGGTGGAACTTGAGAGGGTAATGCTGTCCATGTGGATTCTTAGCGTATACTTTTGGCAAAGGTTACTCGGTAAAGAATTCTTTACAACTTCTTCATCCAGTCTTTACAGTGTCATGAGAACATTTCTTCACTATAATCACATTGTTTCTGGATGTTGTCTGAAATTTAATAAAGGCCAATATCTAGACTGGATTTCAGGCCTATGTATAAAGCCTGTGTGCATTAAGTCAACGATTAGGACAAAAATGTGATTATAGAACATAGACCCATAGGCTTGCTCGTTTCCACTGTGGCAAAAGGTCAATGTGATAATTGCATTCTGGAATGTAGTCTTGTATTAATCAGAAGCAGACATGAACGTTGGTATTTAGGGGTATGTGAGAACTAAAGGAAGCTTTGGAGTAGTTTCATAAGGGCTCTTTTGGATGTTTGTATGGGAATAGTTTCATCAGAGCTTGGCTGATTAGATAGGTTGTCACTGCCAAAAATACTGACAAAACTTTTTTCAGAGCAGCTTTATTTCCTTTCCACTGAATCATATAATGTTTCAGACTAGTCCTAAAAAACTGTTGTTGTCTTTTAAGTATGCTTCCAGATGGAATTCTTGACAGGAAAACTCAGCAGAATTAATGGTATGCCTTTAAAATAAATTTAGTTTGAAAGACTAAATTTCTCATTTACACAGTGAATGATTTGATGAATAGCATAAAGAGAGTTGGCTTGTGATGTTATATTGCTATCTTCGCTGTGAGAAAAGGTGCAAAAAAAAAAAAAATTATTACCAAAGTAATTGAACTCAAAATGAGATTAAGTTATAGGGCCTACTTGTGGTGAGGGGTGTTGTTGCTGCCATGGTGGTGGTGGTTGTTTTTTTTTGTTGTTGTTGTTTTTTGTTTGTTTGTTTTTCAAATAGAGAGCAAACTGTGATGTTACATCCCACAGTACACTACTGGATGATTTTCTTCCTTACAGACAACATAAGAAGGAAAATCTCAAGTATGTGAGGAGTACGATTGAAGCCTCTGTCAACTTCAGATACGTTGGAACTTTGTGTTGTAAAACTTGAAATAATATTGGTTTTTCTTTTTTTAACCTGCAGAGGATAGGCTGTTGTTAACACTTCCTTTGGGGTACGCTTTTCTTCCCCTTTGCACAATGTGGATGTTTACTTTTAGCCAAGTAAATTTCTTTTTAAAGTTATTTATTTGATGAATATGCAGAATTCAAGATTGAGAAGCGTTTTTTTGCACTCGTGGCTGAAGAGATGATGTGTACAATAATGTGCAATGTACTCTGGAACACCATTATACTGAATTTCTAATGCTTTCTTATTTCTCAGCAAATGGTCGCAAGTGTAACATCATAATCACTGCACATCTTCAGATGTGTTTCTTCCACTTGGAACAAAGAAATTGGTTTTATGCTTAGTAAGATAGGCTGGAATATTTTTAGCATTACTTTAGGAAAACAAGTCCATCTGTAGGCTTTTGTGCTAAAAGTTTTAGAATAAGATGTGATGTATGTACTAGCCGGTATTTATTTAATAATCTGTTTTTTATTGGCTTTCACTTAAAATTTTGATGTGTGAAATCTTCTTCCAGAAATGTGTTGAAATAAGAGCTAAACCCATTAGTCAGCATGTGGTGTAAGTGATTGGGAGCAGGGTTGCTGCAGTAGTGTGGCCTTGACAATGTTCTTTTTTGGGTGTTGAATACGGACGAGTTCTGCATGCATCTCTCCAGCCAGAAATAGTCACGGACATGGAAGAAAGAGTGCAGCCTTTCTCATCTTCTGTCATCTTGCTGCTGCCAGCGGTGAATCCATCATCCCCACTACCAGATACCAAGCAAAGGAGCAGATTTATTCTAGTCCATTTCTTTCCTCTTGCTGGGGACTTATTTATGCAAGCTGAATAGCTGTGCTTGCATCTGTTGCAGCCCCATGTTCAAGGGTGTATTGAGAGTTTCTGTAGTAGCACAGAGCACTACAAATTTTTTTCCTCTCATACCAGATTCTAAGTTTTCAGTAATTAAAAATAAAATGTTTTTTGCCTCTTGTGGTTGCAAAGACAACCTCAAAAATATGAACCAAATGTAAATTGATGCCTGCATGAGTCTGCGGTCACCCTCCACTATGAGCGAAAGCCAGCCAACTGGGGAGAAAAGGAAGAGAACAGATAATGCATGTCCTCCTGCCTCCTCTTGTATGCACTTCATCAACTGTCACATCATGCCTATTTACTTTTCTTACATACATCTGTTTTGAAGGTTGCTGTTCTTTTTTTTTGTGTCCGTGTTATCTCGATAGTCCTCTGCGACATCATTTGCTCGCAAGTGTGAGCAGTCAGGCAGCTGCATTAAGCACAGTCTTTCCAACCTTTTTATTATTTGTTTGAAGAAATTTTATTTTTCTAAATAACTTCAGAAAACTTTTGTAAGTTGCATAGGCATGCAACTTGTTTAGGTTTTATGTTTCAGCTAACTAGCAAATAGAAATGTTTCCTCCAAAATGAAGTTAAATATTAAAAGTGTATCAGTTATTCTTGCAAAACTAAATTCTAAATTCTTTTTCTAAGTTCTATCATAAAAGTTAAAGATCTTAGGCATTTTAAATTCTGGAAATTTTACTTAGGTAAACTGGAGTAAAAATGAGGTATTTCCTCATTTGATAGCATAAAGGCAAACAATTGCATATGTACAAGTGCTCTATTAATTGGTCTGAAGAGGCATTTTAATAGTCACTTATTTGTTTCATGAATGTTGCTCAAAAGAAGAAATTCTTTTGCATCTGGCTTGGTTATACCACTCAATTATTTGCCATTCTTGATCAAAATAGTTCCTTTTCATACCTAAGACATGCGTGCACCAGAGTTGTGCAGCCTATGTCAATGGCATGTCTTAGGGAGCTGTAGTTAGTATAGAGATAAAGTTAGATACTAGAAACTAGAATAAAAAGAATGAAAAATGGACATGCAAGCATTCACTGCAGCATCAGGGCAGCTTATACTCCATTCACCCACTTATCCACAGGCAGAAGCAGACCGTTTGTCCTTTTTCACTCTTGCATTTGCCTGTCATTCAGCTCTAAGTGCACAGATATTAAGGTATTCATCCAGATTTACTCCAAATTAACAATCTTGGGAGCATCAGTCTTTCTGTGATGTTTTTAGTTTGCCAGCTCTGGTTGGAATAAATATAGAGGGTTGTTCTTTTAGCCTTTCTTAAAATTAAATAATGAGCAAAAATGTGAAAAGCTAAGAAAAATGTACTAAAATAACAACTCAGTTTCTGCACCAGAAAATACAAGCTGCTTGGTTAGTTGTATTGCTTGCCAAATTTGGAACTGCACCTTTTTTTTCAGCCTTCCCATTCCGGAGAATAAATAGCACGAGACTGCTTTAGGAGAGATTGCTTTAAATAAAGAAAATCTTAAGTTTCACCATGCTTTAGAATTTATGTAGGCAGTTTCACATAGTTTGAAGTTTTTGTAGGAGTTTGAATTTTGACAATAAAAGGTTATTTAGATACATTTAAATATGCTTATGTAGTTGTACATTTTACTTCAATGTTATTAAAGCTGTGAAATAATTTGTTGTTGTTGTGGCCATGACTCTACTTAAGATTTCCTCTCTTCTTACTCTTTGGATTACCACTTCAAGAATGTGATGCCAGGGATTTGATTATTTCGTAAAAAAAGGTTTCATGTAAGTTTTCTATACAGCAAAGTGGACCAATGACAGCAGCAGGATTCAGCCCCAAGGCTGGTCCTGTGTCTCTTAGTGTCTGTGATGGATAGGATATAATTTGTAATGGATTGTACACTGCAAATACGCTACAGACTAAGCATGCTGCTTCAGTTTTCGAATGCTTTTTACTTTTCTGGATATGTTATGCTTTTTGAGTGGGTGTGCGTAAATGGCCGTAGAAATACCTAACTTAATGTATGTTTAGATCACCAGTGTAAATCAGTAATGTCAAAATATTGCTATGTTTTTAATCATTTAGGTTATTTCAAAGTTATCAGTTTAGTTAAAATGGGGTATATTAAAGTATTTAAACCTTCAGGGCAATTAGATGTATTTAATTAAAGATACAGAAATTGAAAGAGATTTACAATTATTTAGTGGAACCTGGTTGCTAATAGTTTATTTTTTTATTGTTAAAGTTTGAAAAGGTTGATATAGTGCAAGAGTATTTATATAGCCTAGATACTTTTTTTCCCTTTAAATGACCACAGACCTTGCCAAGAAACACATTTGGAACTGATTTGTTTACAGAAGTGCCAGGAATTTAATAAATCAGGAAGACCCATACTGGAGCACCCATTGGGTTGAAAGTGATGTGTTGGAAGAAAAATCTTAACAATGCAAAAGGCAGTGTCATGGGACTGCAAGTTCTGTCTGCTATGCTGCTGTTCTGCTGAGCTGAAGTAGTTCATGGGAATGCATCTGAAACAAATGAGCTTTCTCTTAGTGTTTTGATGCTTCTTGTCCTTGAAAGTAAATTATTGTGGTTGGTAGGGTGGGAAAGCAAGTTTGCATAATCTTTGTTCGGAAATGTAAAATGACTTATTTAGACAAAAGCTTCAGCAAAAAAAAAAAAAAAAATCCACTCAGTTTTATTTTGCTCCTTCACAAGGAGAATATCAGGGTTTTGTATTTTTTAAATATCTTCTATTTGTAAAACTTCTCTTTGGATTACTTACTGTACTACAGCATGGTACAGTGGTTTAATATAACAGTCTACTTCTGTTCAAAAGGCTGTTACAAAGGAAGTGTATTAATCCCAGCCCTTAAGGAACATACTGTCCTTGGGACATGTATGGGAGACGAGGGGTGTGAGGAACAGTCATTAGCCAGCTCTGAGCACTGGCTGATGTATCTGCATTGCTGTCCAATGGGTCTGTCGGAGGCTTTCTGGCATGGCTGAAATGATATCAGCTGCTCTACAAATTGCAAAAGCAGCAGAGTTATTTAAAAAATAAAAGTAATTTAGGTGCGTATGTATTGGAAGGAAAGACTTGGGCATGGGATGGCTGTGAGAGATGGGGATCTGGTGTGAGGAGTCCTAGGGCTAGATACACTGGGAAGAACTTTGCAGAGCTCTGTGCCTGCTTTTCTTCAGGTGTAGATCTGACTATCAGGAATGTTTACTTCTCTCATATGAGAGAGGTGTAAGAAACTAGCAGGTGAGTGAATGACAGTGGTATTTGCTCTGAATTGAGCAAATCTGAGCTGTTCCCTTAGCGTGACGTGGGCTAATCTAAGTGATGCTTGGCTGAGGGCAGCCTGCGCATAGGTATGGCTGTGAATGCATACATCAAGCATTGTTCTCTTTTTGACTTCACTGTTTGCTTTTCTGTCTTCTGAATGCTCATAGTCTGGGAGCTCAAAAAGAAGTCTTGGCACCTGCAAAATTGGAGGGCACCAGCTATCCTTACTCAGCAACGTCTCTTGGCTTGTGTGAATTGGCTTGTGTGAATTGTGGGCTCTGCAGAATTGCGCACAGAATATTTTAATGAAATGCACAGTCAATCAGTGAATTATGCTGTGCTGTGTGGGTCAAGTTAGTACATTGCTCAAAGCTGTGGTGACAAATTGCAGTGGCTAAAGATAGTTCTGTATTTTGGAAAGCCAGAAAAAAAAAAAAAAAAAAATGCACCTGTAGAACAGTGGATCCTCCCGGATCTTATTTTCTACCTTCTTGACATTAAATGCAAATATCTACAAGTAGAAAGTCTTATTGTTCTTCTAACATGAAAAATGAGTGCACCAAAAATATTCTGTCTGATGATTTTATTTTGAGAAGCATACTTTTAAGTATTCTATTGATTTAGTCTGGTCAGATTTGTCATGCTACCGTAATTAATGAAGAAAAAAGAAATATATATTTTTAGTAATATCGCTCTAAACTATTAGCAGAAGTTGTTGAATATCCTGTTCAGAATCTCTGCTGAAGACATTTGGGAACAAAAAACAAAGCTCAGTTATTGGAGCAAACTTCCAGACTGAGCAGTTTGATCCACAGAATGTTCAAATATAATAAAAACAGAGAACTGAAAATGACATTCTTCAGGGTGTCACTTCCAATTATTTGTTCCATGAAGCTAAGGCCAAGATCGCATTGACTGGGCTACCCTATGGTTTATTTTCCTTCAGGATAATTTGGGGATTAGTAACTGCTTTGGTTTGCAAAGCAGAGCTTTTTTGGACTAGATGAGCTGACTCTAAAGAAACTTTATGCAAACTGCTATGCTAGAGGAAGAGATGAGAGCTTGTCCTTGGAGAAGCGAGGTGCAATTCTGGCCTAAAATAGTTACAAACCTGGTCATTCCAGACACTATGACTGCATCCTCTGCAGTTTTCCTCTAGCTTCCAAAAAAGCAGCATTCAAATAACGTAATATTTCATTAAACATAGAAAGTAGGTCTCCATCGAACTCCAATGTTTTAAATTATATAGCTGTGTATAACATGGCACAGTAACATCGTTCGTAAATACCATTCCTGCTTGGTCTCAAGAGCTTGTACTTTGTGAGTTGTGGGAGTGTGTATGCAGGGAGGAGATGTACACAGCATACACAGATGAAATAATTTCCCTTTTTCCTCTTAGAAGTAAACAGGCTGAAAGAACAATGGGACCGTATGAATCTCAGAAAAACTGTTTCCTTAATGCAGTGTGCCAGCTGTCAGAGAACTGGGCTGTTTTTCTAAAAATCAGCCCTTATTTGAAAAGATATGTACTAGTCATAGCACACAGATATATAGGTATTTTAAAGTAGTTTTGAGTGTGTCTCTCTCTCCTAGATCATAAGAGTTTTAGAAAGAAGCAAAGGTAATCACGTTAAAGTGATTTATGTTCATTTCTTCATGAATGTGTACCACACGTGGATAATCTGTAATTATGCTAACATAATGATTATCTTAATCTCAGTAGCTGAAAATTATTTGGAACTCCACTGTTGACCACGTTGGATAAATGATTATTCCGTAATAATATAGTAAGATTTACTAATCTTAAGTTGCAGTTTTTATTTTACTTTATACTTTATTTTTGGTCTTACTTAGGTGTTTAGTATTATCCATGGCAGACACAAAGTGTCTGACTCAAGGTTTTTTTTTTTAAATGTTCTTGTTTATTAATGTATATTTTGCATTATAGCAGATTATGATTAAAAAATGTGTTTGTTTTGTATCAAAGTGTTCTGCCGTTATTAATAATGATTTACTTTCAGTATGTTTGCATACAAAATATAAGTGGGTGTTTCCTACCTCAAAATGTGTCTTTTTGCTAATGACTTTCTTCTCTTCCAATAGGTTTTAGAAAAATAAGTCTAGATGATCTGCGGAAGGCGTACATTGTGAAGGACGTGCAGCAATATATTCTGCATCGTTTGGATCAGGAGGAAGCGCTGAGACAACATCTAACAAAAGAAACTGCAGAAATGCTGAATCAGCTTCACATCAAAAGCAGCGGCTGCTTTTTGTATCTGGAACGTGTCCTAGATGGAGTCGTGGAGAATTTTATTATGTTACGAGAGATCCGTGACATTCCGGGAACATTGAACGGCCTATACCTTTGGCTCTGCCAGAGACTTTTCGTGAGAAAACAGTTTGCAAAGGTGCAGCCTATTCTTAATGTGATTCTTGCAGCTTGTAGGCCGCTAACCACGACGGAGCTGTATCATGCGGTGTGGACCAAAAACATGACATTGACTATGGAAGACTTTCAGCGCAAATTGGATGTCCTGTCCAAAGTTCTTATTGATGGACTTGGGAATACAAAAATATTGTTTCATTATAGTTTTGCTGAATGGTTGTTGGATGTGAAGCACTGCACACAGAAATACCTGTGTAATGCAGCTGAGGGGCACAGAATGCTGGCCATGAGCTACACCTGCCGAGCAAAGGATTTAACACCGTTGGAAGCTCAAGAATTTGCGTTGCATTTAATTAATTCCAATTTGCAGTTAGAGACTTCTGAGCTGGCCTTGTGGATGATATGGAATGGCACACCTGTCAAAGAATCCCTGTCAACCTTAATTCCCAAAGAACAGGAAGTGTTACAGCTCCTAGTGAAAGCTGGTGCTCATGTCAACAGTGAGGATGACCGTACATCCTGCATTGTGAGGCAGGCTCTGGAAAGAGAGGACTCCATCCGCACTTTGCTAGACAATGGGGCATCAGTCAACCAGTGTGACTCAAACGGGAGAACGCTCCTGGCCAACGCTGCCTACAGCGGCAACCTCGATGTGGTTAATTTGCTGGTTTCCAGAGGAGCAGATTTAGAGGTAGAAGACACTCATGGTCAAACAGCACTTACCTTAGCTGCACGGCAGGGGCACACCAAAGTGGTGAATTGCTTGATAGGGTGCGGGGCCAATGTAAATCACACGGATCATGATGGCTGGACAGCATTGAGATCCGCAGCATGGGGTGGGCACACCGAGGTAGTTTCTGCTCTCCTTTATGCCGGAGTCAAAGTGGACTGTGCAGATGCTGACAGCCGAACTGCATTGAGAGCAGCGGCCTGGGGAGGACATGAAGATATTGTGCTGAATCTGCTTCAGCATGGGGCTGAAGTGAATAAGGCTGATAATGAAGGCAGAACAGCATTAATCGCAGCAGCATATATGGGGCACAAAGAGATTGTGGAGCACCTGCTGGACCATGGTGCAGAGGTGAACCACGAGGATGTGGATGGAAGGACGGCACTGTCAGTTGCTGCACTTTGTGTTCCAGCCAGCAAAGGGCACGCCTCAGTGGTCAGCCTTCTCATTGACCGAGGTGCTGAAGTTGACCACTGCGATAAGGACGGCATGACGCCGCTGCTGGTGGCTGCTTACGAAGGACATGTGGATGTTGTTGACCTGCTCCTGGAGGGAGGAGCAGATGTGGATCACACAGATAACAATGGTCGTACACCGCTCCTGGCTGCAGCCTCCATGGGCCATGCCTCAGTTGTAAATACGCTCTTATTTTGGGGTGCAGCTGTTGATAGCATTGATAGTGAAGGGAGAACAGTTTTGAGCATAGCCTCGGCACAAGGCAATGTTGAAGTAGTACGGACTCTGCTGGACAGGGGGCTGGATGAAAATCACAGGGATGATGCAGGCTGGACACCTTTGCATATGGCAGCTTTTGAAGGTCACAGGTTGATATGTGAAGCTCTTATAGAACAAGGTGCTAGAACAAATGAGATTGATAACGATGGACGTATACCTTTCATATTAGCTGCACAAGAAGGTCACTATGATTGTGTGCAGATACTGCTGGAAAATAAATCCAACATTGATCAGAGAGGCTACGATGGGAGAAACGCTCTCCGTGTTGCTGCTTTAGAAGGTCACAGAGAGATAGTTGAACTACTGCTCAGCCATGGAGCAGATGTAAACTATAAAGATGCTGATGGCCGGCCAACACTCTATATTTTAGCATTAGAAAACCAGCTTACAATGGCTGAGTATTTTTTAGAAAATGGTGCAAATGTAGAAGCTAGTGATGCTGAAGGAAGAACAGCACTCCATGTTTCCTGCTGGCAGGGCCACTTGGAGATGGTACAGGTGCTGATAACATACCATGCTGATGTGAATGCTGCAGATAATGAGAAGAGGTCTGCTTTGCAGTCTGCTGCATGGCAAGGTCACATGAAGGTAGTGCAGCTTCTCATTGAGCATGGAGCTCTGGTTGATCATACATGTAACCAAGGTGCTACTGGACTCTGCATCGCAGCCCAAGAAGGGCACATTGATGTTGTCCAGATATTACTTGAGCATGGTGCTGATCCAAATCACGCCGATCAGTTTGGGCGCACTGCAATGCGTGTTGCAGCTAAAAATGGGCACACTCAGATTATTAAATTACTGGAAAAATATGGTGCATCTACTCTGAATGGCTGCACTCCGTCTCCAGTCCACACAATGGAGCAAAAACCCTTACAGTCAGTCTCCTCTAAAATGCAGTCCTTAACAATGAAGTCAAATAGTTCAGGGAGTACTGGTGGAGATATGCAGCCTAGCATGCGGGGCTTATCTAATGGGCCTGCTCATGCCTTCAGTTCTCCTTCAGAGTCACCCGATTCTACGGTTGACCGTCAGAAGTCATCTTTGTCAAATAATTCCCTGAAAAGTTCCAAAAACTCTTCTCTCCGTACCACGTCGTCGACAGCAACTGCTCAGACTGTGCCCATTGATAGTTTCCACAGCCTCTCCTTTACGGAACAAATACAGCAGCATTCCCTGCCACGCAGCAGAAGCAGGCAATCTATTGTTTCTCCTTCTTCCACAACCCACTCCCTAAGTCAAAATCATAATTCTCCAAGTAGTGAATTTGAATGGAGCCAAGTGAAACCTAGTTTGAAATCAACAAAAGCTAACAAGGGGGGGAAAACAGATAATTCCAGCAAGTCTGGATCAGCTGGAAAAAAAATCAAACAAAATATTTCCTCCCAACCAAAAGTGTTAGAGTATGAAATGACTCAGTTTGATAAACGAGTACCTATTGCCAAATCTGGGACAAGCGTGCCACTCAAATCTATGCCACCAGACCCACAGTGCAAAATCTTGGTGCCGCCAGCTCAGCAGGAGGTCGGTCGATCTCAGCAGCAGTTCCTAATTCACCAACAGAGTGGAGAACAGAAGAAGAGGAATGGAATCATGACGAATCCCAATTATCATCTTCAAAGCAATCAGGTTTTTCTTGGTAGGGTTTCTGTCCCACGAACAATGCAGGATCGGGGGCATCAGGAGGTGCTGGAAGGCTACCCTTCTGCAGAGACAGAACTCAGCCTTAAGCAAGCCTTAAAACTGCAGATTGAAGGTGGTGACCCAAGCTTCAACTACAAGAAAGAAACACCGTTATAAAAGGTAATCAGTCCATTCACAAAGGAGTAAAATGTATATTTTGTTACGTGCGTTTTAAATAAGCTGAAAATGCACTTCATTTTAGCTTAACATTGTAATTGTTTTCTTAATGAAGTGTCTGTTTTGCTGTAAATTAAAGCACCAACTTTGGAAGAATTAGTTCAGAGCTGTATTTTCTGTTCAGTAGTGATTGCTCAAATCTTGCCCCACTGTTCTTGATACGCAACAGAACAAAATACAAAGTTTCACGTAGCATAAATCTGGAATTCTCCAAGGTAAGAATAGCTGGGAGTCTTAATGTGTGGTATTTTCAGGTATAGTCATTATTTTGTGTAGTTCCACCTATATTGAGTAACTATTCATATTTGTAAAGATGCTTTTCAGGAAGCTTATAAAGGTTCTCACAAGTTATAGGCATTAAGCTTCTGTGAATTTGGATTTTGAATGGGAAATCTCAGATGTATCTACAAATTTGCATAGTACCATAAGGCTTTAAATTTATATTTCTGTTACCGCAAAGTAATCTCCTATGAAAGAGATGACATTCCTGATAGCAAAATGAGAGTCTCTCTCATTATCAATTTCCTCGCCATTCTGTAGTATGAGCTGAAAATCAGCAGAGTTCACTTTGGTTTTTCACTCTCTCTTTTACTGAATTATATGCTGAGAAAGAAGTGTTGTGTACCATTTTCAAACGTAAGTTGTCAGCAAGTCAGCAAAAACTGGGCTATTTTTCTGCCTTATCCTGATGAAGTTTGTTTATCTCAGCATATTTGGATTATTAATAATTAATATGTACTATTTGAATTTCAAACAAGCAGCATCTTTATGAAATGTATGCAGCTGTCTTTGCTTATTTGCTTATTTTGAAAACAATTTTTTTGTTTGTGTAAATGCTGCCATTTTTCCAGACCAGACAGCTGCTACTTAGAACCAGAATGTTCTTGGTAGCCAACTCAGTTCTGCTGCTGGTCATTGAAGGCTACATTTTTATAAGTCATTTACAGATGGTGCAGAATCCACAGATGGGAGATTTTGAGTTGTGGAAAAATGTATTGGCAGGTTTTTTGGTTTGGGTTGGGTTTTTTTTCCCCAAAAAAGTATCTGGTGAATAGAATTCACTTTAATGGAACTCATCTCTCTAGATGTACCAGCAGTCTCTTGTGAACTGCAGAGTGCTGGACTGTGAGGCTGGTATCTTGGTTAAATCAAAATATTGGAAACAATGCAGTGTTTCAAGAAGGGGTATACTGCAGTCTAACATGCAAATGCTAGTGTTGTTTTCCAAAAGGTCAGATGAACTGTGAAGCAGAAAATAGCAAAGAGGCAGAACTCTGGAAGCAGAGAGAGGAGTAAGCAAGAGGAGACAGGCCCTGGATATTAGGAAAAGTAAAAAGAACTTCAGATTCATGCAGTTCTACATGATGTCTAAACCAGCATTTAAATGTGTCATTTTTCCCCCTTCTACATACCTGCACCTGATACTCAGTGCAGGCACTCATGTGGACATACTCTCTATACTTCTGACCTAAGATGTATTGATTTGACCTGACCTGTCATCAAAATACTAGTTTTGATGCATTTTTCCTCTCTAGATTTTACAACAGAAAGCATGGGGAGTTTTTAACACTCTATATACAATTCTACAACTCAAGCTGGGCTTTTTTTTTTTTTTTTCAGTAGCAAATAGTACTTCTTTAAAAAGGCCAGTTTTCCTGTGTGAAGCACTTGTTTCTGCAAGAAACAGGTGATATAATGGATAACTGAATTGTTTCTTTTACTTTTTTTCTAATGATTTCACATAATTTTAAATCTAGAAGTGTAAAACAATTGTATGCATCATGGATTGCTTGGTGCAGGCTGTAATTTACCTCCTCTTTTGCCCAGTCTTGAGCAAAAAGGCAGTTATTTCCTTGACCCCTGAGTATGTTAGTCACCTGTGCAGAATCACATCAGCAATATTCTGCCAGAGCACCTTGAGAAACAGCTTTCCTTCCCCTGTTGCTGCCTCTAAGCTGTGTTCAGAAGCTTTCTTGCTGCAGGGACCTTGTTGCTGCTTTGGATGTCTGCAAGCACAGGAAATCCGTCATGTGATTTGAGTTAGTCAGGAAATGCTTTCCGTCATTGGCATGCTGTTGTGTGCTTTTAACTCTAATTAGAAGTTACACAGCTGTCTTGCTGACAGCACTGCATGTATTATGGAATATTTCAAAACTTGGTGTGTTTGTTTTATACTTCTAGGTCAGTTTCATGATGCCGTGAACAGAAGCGCTTCTGCTCCAAGTGATTTATCAGCGGGCTGGGATGGAAGCAAACAGTTCTTGTTTAGTCCACC
Source organism: Centrocercus urophasianus (assembly GCF_019232065.1). Classification (NCBI taxonomy): domain Eukaryota; kingdom Metazoa; phylum Chordata; class Aves; order Galliformes; family Phasianidae; genus Centrocercus; species Centrocercus urophasianus. The sequence continues at coordinate 37,006,574 of NW_024884475.1, read as the reverse complement.
TAAAAAACTCAAGAATGTGAATACTACAGTACAGTTACCTTAATTACTGTAACGTGCCTACATTTTCGGGCTGCCTTCCACCATATTACCCTCTGTGCTTCAAAAGTTTATTTTGTGTACTTCATATTTAATACACAGAATGAGCACTTTTTTTTTTTTTTTATTTGCAGAAAGATACATGCGATATTTCCCTGAAAACAGCTGAAAATAGTAAGAACGAGGAATTGTGATTTCCTCTTCCAGAATGCTTGGCAAAGGTGCTTGTGCCAGAGTGAACTGTATATGAGAAGGCCATGCTTTCTGTATTTATTTTCCTGTGGCTAAAGGAAAGAAATGCAAACGCTTTGTCACATTTGCATTGATGTAGTGTATGGTCAGTCTTTTCTGTGTGCTTCAAAAAGTTCTCTCAAGAAATACAAACCTTGTAGTGGGATTTTATAAATGCTGTACTTGTATGTTCTGTCTATGTAATAGCTGGTCAGTGGTAGCAAAGGAGTTGGACTGCAGCCCTCTGCAGTGTCCTTGGGATTTTCGAGAAACAAAATCCAGTGTCTGGTACTACAGCACCAAATCTGGATGGCAGACTGTGACCACTGAAAGTGATAGGTGAATTTGGTCTTGGACTCCTGGTCTTCAATAGCCTCAGTTATTGTTACAATAATGAGGTAACTGAATATGGGTATTTCTTAGGTGCTAAAGTAAAAGGTCTGATCCTGCTTTCCTGTATGTCTTTATACATTAGAAACAGCTCTTTATTTTTCCAAGGTAAAGGACTGCATTGAAAATGTCAATAAAACCAATGTGGAAAACACAGAAGCTTTGTTAGGCTGAAAGAATACACAATGAGAGTATAATGGAGAAAGAAAAGGTTAGGAATACCGTTGTCTGTGGACTAGAAAGATTACTGAGTTATCCCTGTCCTGAGACAGTAACTCTTTAAAGCACAAACTTGTATGAATGTGGTTACTGCTTCTGATGGATTAGGTAGAGACAGTGTGCTTCTCTGGACACAGAGCGTGGTTAATCAGCAGCGTGCCTAGTCCCTCTGCAGGTAATGGAGACCTGGTTCATTGCTCTCACAGCTGAAAAGAATTACAAATATAAGGGAGAGCAAAGTCAAGAAGACGGTCGTCGTGAAAGCAAACACTTTGAATTTTTCCCTTGAATGTGTGTATCTTACTTGCACAGCTCTGAGTGATAGAATGAAACAAGTGATTATTTTCTCCTAAAAATGTAATCTATATTCTGCTATTCACCTTGACATGGTCCTGCTCTTTAGAAAATAAGCCTATTTTTGTAAGTCAGTATTTCTTCTAAAGGCTTGAGATTTGTCTTTTTCATACTCTGATTCTGATCATTCCACAAAGAAGATGGTACAAACCTGGCATTATTTTTTCATAGAGGATTAATTAGATGTGTGGCTGTCGTTGAACTTTGCTCAGTGGCCCTTGATGTATATGTAGTGCATATATGTAGTGCATATTATGAAGCACTAAAGGTCATTGTGTTTTGTTATCATAATTAACAATCGTCAGAACATTTTCCAAAGTTTTTTGTGGGTTGTTTTTGTTGCTTTTGTTTTTTTTTATATCTTGCACCTCCATTCTTATTAGCTTGTTACTAAATGTAAAAAAAACCTCTTTTATAGTCAGGCATTCAGTGCATAGTAAGATTAAATGTTGAAAGTTGACACACAGCAATATTGATTATTCTGTATGTTTCAGGCATTAAATCTCTTGTCCCTGTGGGACAATTATAACATAAACATAACAGGAGTCTTGAAAAAAAAACTTGAGAGAGTTAGTGGCTCAGTAAAGGAAGAGTACCAAAATGTTCTCAACAATTGTTCTGAACCTCAAGTACAGTGCATTTGCAATGCTGTCAAGAATAAAACTTTTTTTGGTTGTTAGGTGTATGTTTTGTTCTGCAGAAAGGGATCCCGGAATGCTGTCATTTTTCTACTGACCTTGGCTGTCATTGGGATTATATTTATTTAATTTTATTGTGTTATTAATTGCACCTTGTGGACAGAGGACATAAAAATGTGGTCAGTTTCACAAGGGGCCACCATTTATAGATAACCTGATGGTTTTTGTGTGAATAATATTTACATTTGAAACGGCTGTTGAAGAAATCCTGTATCCAAATCAGCAGAAAGCAGACCTCTTGAAAATGTTTTTAGAAAGAAAATAACAATTCTTACAGATTTTGAACATTAGCTTTGGAACAGAGCATGAATTGCTTTAAAGCATCTACTTTCTCAGAAGGTCTGTGTAATTCCACATTGCTGTTGTGTGTGAGTTTTTTAATCTTATTGCTTGTGAGGTTTCTGCGTCCAAAGGCAAGTCGCTGTTCCCCCGTTGTTCTCTCTGTTCTGCTCTGCTCCTTTATATCTGTACAGTCTGGCAGAGGTGAGTGGAGTTGCATAGCTGTGACTCAGCACGTTTTCTTCTGACAGTGTGACGGTCCTCCCTACCCCCCAAAAAAACAAAAAACAAACGAATAAAACATGAATCCTCTTTCTCTTCATCACATTTCACTGCTCCCTCCAAGGTCATCTCCACAAAACATCTGAAACTCCTAGTGGTGGGAAAGCTAGGGAAAAGACTGTTTTGTGGACAGCGATGTCAATACTGCATGCATGTGGAAAAGCTCTTCAAAAGAGAAATTTATTAAGAAATATAGAGGCACAATGATGCATTTTTGTCCTCTCTGTGATCAGTATTGAAAACATTACCATTTATTTAAAAATAAAAAGGTATTTTCCCTCCTCAGTTACTCTGCTATGCAAATGTCTGTTATACTTAATATTCCCCATCTGAACTCCTCAGTTAACTTGGTTTGCAGATAGACTTTTTCCTGGAGTGGGTTGTAAATAGCCTTTAATGTACATTGAACGAATTTCACATTGTAAAATTTTTATTTTATTCCTTGTATTATATTAAGTGAAAATCCCTGTGTATATGAAAGTGCATAATAAATATATTTGCTTTTCAGCAGACATCTAACTGTTTTAATTTTACTACCTCATTTCCTGGGATATCTCAAGAAAAGGCTATTAAACTTGATTAACATTTGTGTGGTACTTAGTAAAACACAATGTATGCGTCAGGCTGTCTGGACTAGCAAGACTCAGAGACCAAGATTAGTTCCTACAGCCCTTCTTATCACCCTACTGACCTTCCTCTTTTCCCCATTAAAAGCGAGTCAACATTTGCAGCAATTCTTTTGGTTAAAATGACAACTTATGCCAGCTGTAGCAGAAGGGCCAATAAATTAACTATTTCATTTGCTCTTAGTTCTTTACCACCTCAAATGATATTTATTAATCATCTGTTTGTTCAGTGTCTGTTTGTAGTACTGTCACTTTTAGCAGAAACTTGCAGGATTTCTGGATCACCGCTGTAATCTCGTTTACCCATCTTACTTCAGATCATATACTGATGGTGATCTCTCTGCAGAGTTTGGAGTGTGGAGTAAGAGTCTGCCTGTACTTTTTGAGGGAACAATTCAGGTTTATCTCCACACATGCTGGTTCAAACTGACTGTAGCTGCTGCCGCTCACCAGCAGCAGGCTGGTTTGTAAGATTAGGAGAGTGACATAAAAATGTTGGTGACTGCTCACTTATTTTCTGTATTGTATTTTTGTGGTTTCCCACTGTATCTATTGACACACTTCTGTTAAGTTCTTTATGTCTGAAATGGCAAAGTATAAGATGCATTTGTTCAGTGGCTGTTTTTCACAGAGGCAGAGACAAATATGTACTATATTATGTTTCAGAGACATTTTCTTCAGATAATCACAGGAATAATATGTAAATGATTATTCAACACCTCTTTTTAATCTCTAATCCTACGAAATATAAGCAGTCAGGCTGAATAATCCTTCAAATCTCCTGTGAGAATCTTTGTAACAGTTTGGCTTGTGTATTATATATATTTTCCAAAAGAAATCTGGGATTAGTTGGCACAGCGAACAAGAGCATGGCTTTGCAGTCAGAGGCCCTGTAGACAGCAATGAGAATTTGGCATTGATCTAAATCCTGACTATTGTACACTACAAAGAGTCACAGTAATAGGGCAAGGGACTGAGAAATCTACTCGGCACATCATCTTATTGAAAAAGTCTCTGAAGTTATATGGAAATAATACAAACAAATTGACCTTTATGGTGAAAATTTAATTTACTGGTGTCCCAGAAAGACCCGCTGTTTTCACATTTATGCTTATCGGTTACTAAGTCTGTATTAGACCAGCCAAGTTATAGAACTATAGATACAGGCAGATTTTAACCTAGAGAAAGACAGCTTCTAACAGTCTCCTGTGATATAATCTTGAGGAATTTGATTTGTGTTCTGAAACCCTTTCGTACGGATTAAGAATGCAATAAAGGATCTTGTAGTTCAGGACCTTTATTTCTTCTCTGTCTCATCAATTCATCTTTGACTTTCCAGTCTGTTCTGTATTTTCGTTTGGGGGCTTTTTCCCAAAGTCCAGTATTTGTGCAGGGGGTAACAGAGCCACAATAGGTTTCAGCCATTTATAGTGCATACCATTAAAAAACTTGACTTGGCAGTCTCTTACGGACATTCTTCAGTTTTCCTTGCTGATGGCCTATGCTAAATTGGTGAGGAAACCCTTGGTACACTCTGTTTACTGTCCCTGTGCTTTTTGAAAGGGTGGTGGTTCAGAGTTGACATAAGAAGTCTGGCTTGCTTATTGTGGGTAAGGTGCAGCCTCATCAACAGTGATTTTCAAACTGGTCTGCAAAATTCTTATGATTCATGACTGAATTTTAGTGGTCCATAAAAAGATGATAAAGAAGAGTCACGCTCATAAGGGAACCTGCCTTAGGCATTTGCAAATCAGGAAGCCACAACTCCAAAGTTCCAGCTAAATAAAGTAAGGTGTTTATGGATAGAAATATTTTATTTTCAAGTTACTTTAGGAACAAACTAATTTGCTCTCCTGGGCACTTATTGCAGCTTGTCCATTCAGAACCTGGCAGTTGAGTTAGGATTGAATTTAAAATTAATTGTATTTCTAGTTAAATCTTGTTACTTACAGACGTAGGGCAGACTGTAGACACTTTGTTTTGTATACGGTCATTTCTGTGTGCAAGGCTAGTTTTCTCAAGGAAAAATATCACAGAGAAGTGGTGGTCAAATAAGCTTGTGAGGGTTGTAATGCAATATTGTCAGAGTGAGAGTTTCCATTTTTAAATTGCTAGGTTGGTGATGATGTACTGTCAGACAAGTATGGAGAAGGCAACGTTTGGAACTGCCAAGGGAGCAGGAGATTCGGGGACAATCCTTTGGAAGTTGTTTGGTGTATTTATTAAGGAGTGTGCAAGCAAAACAAACAACTGAGTTCCCAATGAAATTAAAGGTTTCTCCATGAAGTTGAAAATAGCGAAATTCCACAGAGGAGAGATTTGGGGACAAAACAGAATAAGCTCTTGAGTGGGAGCGCTGCTTGTTTTACTTTCTTTAATGCATCCTGTTTTCAGTCAGCATCTCCTAGAGGGAAAGAAAATAATA